>NC_057800.1:352562968-352584845 GCF_018294505.1 Triticum aestivum | reverse complement strand
GGGAGGTACGGTGGGAGCTGGGGGTGCTGGCTAGTCTGGCGTCGCGGCGGTGTCCGAGCGCCAACAATTCGGCCCGACTCAGCGGGGGTCGCTGCCGTTGCGCGTGCGTCGTCGTCCGGCTCCTAATTGAGCTCGGTGGGCGGCGGTGAGGCTTTGGGGCTCATCTTGGGCGACGACGGGGCTAGGGGACGACTGGAATCAGAGGGACCGGGCAGTGCCTTTCGAGCTCGGGGCGGTCATGTGGCGGAATTGGGCGGCGCGTTGGCGGTGGGGCTCAGGGTAGCCGGCGGCCAAATCGGTCGGCGCGGTGGCGGTGAAACTTCACCACACGGTGGTTGCTTTGCTGTGGCCGTGATTTTGGTTTTAGGCTTTGGACTAATGGAAGCCTATATTTACCAATTGGATAGTAAAATATAGGCTATAGCCTAAATTTTTAGCAATCCATAAAGGTCTGTTGGAGCCCTTTTTTGAGGCAAAAAGCCTAATTTTTCAGGTCTTAGGTATTCGGCTCATTTTTAGGCTAAGCTGTCGGAGATGCTCTTATACTGTTCTCGATGCCTAGGTGTCACATGGCTGCCTCCTTATGTAGAGGTCGCATTACAGACTCCTTTGACTTGTACTTTCCTAATGCTGACTGCTGATTCCTATACACACACAACTAAGACTCCCTATTCAGGTTAAAAAAAAATTAGGACTCCCTATAATTGACTCCTACTTTCTTTAATTAAGTAGGTCCGAATCCTTGATTGGATCGGTTGCCAGCCCTAGCCTGACTCGTCTGGCTTTCCCTACGCCTATAGGGGATGCCCCACATGACAGGCAGATAAACTTCATTATGGAAGAATCTTGAACTACCTAATGACTTCTCCAGACATACATTCTTTATTTCTCTTGCAGATAAAGGAGCAGTGTTTGTGTACCATTTGGAACTTCTCTGTTGACGAAAATTTGAGATACAAGCTTTTGGGGAGTGATATGCTAATACCAATAGTTAGGTTCCTAGATGATGAAGACATAAAAGTGAAAGAAGTTGCTGCTAGTATCACATCATATTTAACTTTAAGTCATTCTTATCATGGAGCTCTGGTCGAAGCTGGTGTAATTCCAAAACTGGTAAGTTGTGGCTCATTTTTGTTCTTGTTAAATAATCAATTAATGTCTACACATGCTTGCAACACATTAACCTGTGCCAGAACTTTAAGTCACTCTTACCATGGATGCTCTGCGCATAAGTTTATAACTCTGCAATGCAATAGTCTTCATATTGTAATAATATCAAATATTAGTAGTCTATCTTAAAGATAATCTCAAGTGGATGTATGCAAACAAATGCGTTTTATTTCAGAATCAAATACATTGGTGGCACATGAAGTTGCGTGTGATGATCACTTTGGTGCATGAAGTTGAAAAATACAGTGAACCGGTTCCAAAACTTGTGTGACCGTGCAAATACAGTGCTAATATCATTAACCCTGGCTACGTGGTGCCTGCTTGTCAGCATGTGGGGTGGAGAACTAGGAAGGAAAAAGGGGCGTCTTTTGGGGTTCAAACTGAGTACCCCAGGTGCTACATCCTTATGAGCTAGCCACTTGACCAGGCACCACTACACGTCTAATATGTAAATCCATAGAATTTTATACTAGGATTCCTAGAAGGCTAACCAGGATCCTGCATGGCCAAGGTGTCTGCCTGCTCTGCAACGTGTACTTGCTCGGCTGACACCTCCCGCGCCTTTCACGAGCGCATCAGCATAGCACGCATGGCTTCCGTCGCTTACGACAACGTCGTCTCCTGCCGACACTGACGTCCGCTCGTCCTCTGGCATATACATCTGCCTAGAGGTGGCGCGTTGCTGCATGTGCGTGCTCATGCCGGCGAGCATGTATGCCCGCTCTGGCCGTAAGTAGCTGTGCCGGTTCAGCGCCTCTGCATGTCGTGCAGCTTGGCCCCAGCAACACGATCACGGGGTTGCCGTCCCCTGCCGCCTCCATCTGCTCCTGTGCCAGCTGACAGCTCTCTGATATCTCCACCACCTCCTGGTGCTTGCCCTGCTCCAGAGCCGCCTGCGCTGCGACAATGTCCTACCGGCCTCCACACGGGCTCGCCTTGGTTCCACCTCTGCCGACCATTCCGATGCGTGCTCTGGCCTCTTTACCATGGTGTCCTTGTCCGTCACGCTCACGTCAGCTTTGGTTGCCACGTTTCTGTACCTGAAGATCACTTTCACCAGAGCAGTGGTGTCGCCATCGGTCGCTTCTGCTCTAGGGCATGCAAAGTAAATATGTAATTTCACCCAAGAGCCTACCCCAACTTGTTTGAGCCTACCCAATATACATCTGTCCTCTTCAAAGTAATATGAAATTACATATTTACTTTGCACTAGCACCGTGCTGAATTGTCGTTGCTACAATTTTTTAGCATAAACCAGGCTTCATTAGCTTCAAATAAATTTTATATCATCCACCAATAAAAAGTCTAAGGAATTCAAGGGGGTATCCAGCCAAACATGTGGTTGGGTAATCCTTCAAGTGGTAATTTATCAAGTACAAGTAATATTCATTATTTTGATTTTGGGCACTTATTTTGTGTGAGATTCTTATGGCAGATGTACGTTCTCTAAACTCTGTTATTTCGTATTCATCCAGTGCCTGAACTTCCTGTTGGTGCATATGAAGTTCTCAAATGTGTATCTTTTCTTGCTGGATATTAAATTTTCCATTAGCTACATTGACAACTTTCGTTATTTCATTTGTATTTGCAATCTATGTTAAAATCTTAGTGGTTATCTATTTGGGTTACAGTCTACCAATATCATCTATATCTATATCTATACCAATATAAAAAGACCCAAAGGGGCAGATCCAACTGATCTCGGCCATCAAACTAAGTCAATCCAACGGCCTAGACTGTTCCAATGGCGAGCATTCAACATGTTTAACGTGCAATTAATATCATACCAAATATTGCACTAATCACAGAAGTAACACACAAATAATAGCATACCTAATATCCGCATGCAATTAATATATTGACTAAATATTAACGTGCATTGCACATGCGCATTTACTAGTTTGCTTAAATATACTTGTTAGCATTCCTTTAAATTTATCTTCAAATTGTTTTTAGGTTCATCTTCTGCAAACCAAAGACGATGATTATAAAAGTATCAGAAAGGAAGCTAGAAGGTCGCTCGTGGAACTATCCACGGATGATAGTTACCATGCCCTTATAGTGGGTCAGGGTCTAGTCCGGATTCCTCTGGTTGGCTCATCCGCTTATAAAGCCTTCAGACCTCAACCTCATTCATGGCCCTCTTTTCCTGATGGCTCGGAAATTCAACGGAGTTCTCGGCCTTCAAAATATGGTGCAACTGAATTGCTTCTTGGCCTGATTCTAAATGAGAAGAAAGCAGAGCCAGATGAAGCTAAAATTAATGCTATGATAGGGCGTTCTAATCAGCAATTTCTTGCACGCGTTGGAGCTATTGAGTTTGATTATGAAGGGAAAGAACAATCTGGATCTCAAAGGAATGATCACCACACCATCTTACCTTGGATAGATGGTGTTGCACGGCTAGTTTTAATAATTGGTCTCCAAGATGTCTCTGCAATTGCAAAGGCTGCTCATGCAATCGGTGATGCATCAGTAAATGAACACATGCGCACTTCATTCATGGAAGCTGGGGCTGTGAAATCTTTACTTCAGTTGCTGATGCATAATGATGTACCTGTCAGAGAAGCGAGTGCTTATGCATTGGAAAAACTAAGTGTCAGGTATTATTGTCTTCTCTTTATTCAAGCATGTTTTTTGTCCTTCTCTTTTGTTTCTTTTTTGAGACCTTAGCCCTCGGTTGGCACACGGCTCCAACCCAACCGCCTAGGTCTGGGAGTCTGCTCGGGGGTTGCTGCTGGGAAGACCTGGGAGAAGGCCGCCGACGCATGGCATGGTTCGGTTGGACCGAAGGGCGTGAGCCCACAGACAAGCCGGCTTGAGTCATGTGACCCTAGCTCGGCTAGGTATATTAGGCGAGCTTGGGACACTCTCGGGGACATCAGATACTTTTTTTGTTGAGGAAATGCCATCATGGCTATTTTTATTTCATCTCAAATAAAGATACATCATCCACCATAAGACTATGAATAAAAGAGGGAGGTTCGTCCGTTGACACACACACGGAGGATCAACCCTAGCCCTTCTAGCTGGCTCAGGAGCCACGCGGTTCAACTCGCGCGCGCAATGCTCAATAGCAACATGCCCAAAATTATTACAAGTATCAAAACAATCTTTAAGAGGAAGTACAATAGTGGGCTATAAGCCCGCTTACATGGCATTTTTGCCTAGGTGGAGGAGAGAGACAAGCAAAAAGGGAGAGAGTGGGCTCTAATGCAAGAGCCAGCCTCTACACGTGCTCCTAGGTAGAATGAGTAAATGAGAGGAAAGAGAAAGAGAGAAAGTGAAAAAAATCACTAGCCTAAGATATGAGTGAATGATATGCTAGCTCTTGATGACATGGCAATCTTATATAGCCAGTTGCCAGCCGCTACTGAATTAACCGCTCCTTGGTGAATCTCCTTAACCAATTCTGCACAATCAGAGTGAACCAGCAGATCATGAATGCCCAAAGAATCTGCAAGTTGCAACCCCTTCTTCATTGCCAAAGCTTCTGCTGTATATGCATCTATTGTTGGCCCCAAGTAGCAGATCTCTGCTGCGATGAAATCTCCACCAACATCTCTCAGAATTACGCCAGTGGAAGCTATATTCCTTCCATATTCAAGCGATGCATCAACATTCAATTTGACTGTACCCTGTGGTGGTCTAGCCCACATCACATCCTTTGCCGGATGACCTATAGTAGCCGCCCGGTGAAAGTTCAATGCAAGAGCTTGTATTGATAAGGCAGAACGATCAGGCATCGTGATCTTCTCTCCTTTTGCACACTGTCGTCTTTCCCACCATAAAAACCAGCTAGCCACCGCTATCAAACATGGTACAGGGATTTGAGCAAGATATAATGGATCATCACTCGAACTACAAATCAATTCATCTAGTACAGCAGAGCTAGCCATATCAAAGTTGAGAGCTTTTTCCACTTTCTCCAATAAACCCAGGTTCTCCCAAACTTTGTGCGCTCGACCACATTCAAACATAGCATGACGATGTCTTCAGTACGTTCCTGAAGGGCATGCAGTATTAGTTTTCATATGCCGGTTAGCAAGAATAGATTAACACGGAATAACTCCATGTAACGTCCGCCACACATGAACCTTAATTTTGCCTGGGACTTTCAGTTTCCATAGTGTAACTCCATGTAATGCCCCGCTGCCGTGTCCGGACGGCTACCGCGACGGTGCTGGAGGCGCGGGCCTCTCGCACGACGGCGGTGGAAGTGGTTCCCTCCTGCTCGGCCTTGGTGCTGCTGCTCCCGCCGCTTGGATCTTCTCTCCGGTCTTGGCCTCGTGGTGGTACTCGCAGCGAGACGACGTTGGTGGCGGCGCAACCATGATGGCGCATGGTGTTGGGCGGTGGTTTGGCTGGTCGGCTTCGGTTGGCCGGTGGGGTTTGGAGTGCGGGAGAAATCCTTGCCGGTTTGTCCGGTCCCGATGCGGTGACACCGGCGGGTGCCACTATCCCTTCTTGGAGGGTGTCTGTAGTACCTATCCCCCACCTCCCTCCGCGTACTGGGGGAAACCCTAGGACTTGTCCGGGCAGCAACGTCGTCGGCGTCGCATCCCTTCTTGGAGATGCTGCTTAGTTCATGGTAGATCGGAGCCTCGGGCTGTGGTGGTTTGTTTCCGGAGGGCGCAGCGGTCGCGGGTCTTCAGTGCTTTGTCGAGCTGCCGCTGTTGGCATTTATTTCTTCTTCTTTTTCTTTGGGCTTGATGTGCTGCTCGCCCCAGCATTGCGATGTGTACAATGGTGGTTTGCTTTGGAATACAAAGCGGGGGGAAACCCTTTTTCGGTAACGTCAGTATTAGGACCGAAATAAATAGAGAATTTGCTTTCACTTACTAGCTGGCTCAAAGCTACGCAGTACCTTTTCAGAATATTGCCAAGGACTTCCACATTTTGTGAATATTGCGAAGTACACAGAAGGAACAAGGGGAGAGGGGCCCCCCTGCCAAAGCACCCTAGTGGGTATAATCTCGTCCGTCTCAAAATTATTAAACCTGACATGGTATCTTACTGTACTCACACACTGCATAACCATCTCCACCCATGCCAAGGAGAAGCCCAACCTAAGAAGGATGGCTCTCAAAAAACTCCATTCAACCGGGGCATCCGATACTTTATCGGTCATCCTAGAGCTAAGGTTTCTACGTACCACCATTCCTCTCCTCTCCGCCACTAGGCCGAGAGTTGGTAACTCAAGAAACAGATCTCTCCGCGATCTTTCGATCTTCGGGCGGCGTGGCGGTATCCTGATGGTGGCGCTGACGGTCGAGAGAGGCGGGAGGAGGCGGTAGGAGCTGGATCTGCGGTGGCGAGGGTCGACGGCGTCTGATTCGGTGGCGGGCAGCGGGATTTCGTGGCGGCAAGCTGCGGATTTGGCGGTGGCAGGCCGCGGATTTGGCGGCGGTGGTGGTGGTGGATATGGCAGTGCCGGCAGCCGGAGAAAGGAGGGGGGTGCTGGATCTACGGCGGCGAGGCACGACGACGGTGGATTCGATGGTGCGGCAGTGGGATTTGGCGGTGGCGGCTCGTGGTAGAGAAGATGACGCGTGCAGGGAGGGGGGCGGTTGGGAGGTTTCAGCTGCGTGCGGCATGTGGGTCGCAGCCGTTTTTGTGTTTGGGCAGCCAGCTGTGTGATCGAAATTTGCATCACCTTGAGCTGGTTTTTTGGGCAGCCCTAAAGTGGGACCACAAAAATATGTGTTTAGGGCTGCTGTTGGAGCTCCTTTTTCGGCTGAGGTGATGCAGAAACCGCCCTATTTTAGTGCTGCTGTTGGAGATGCTCTAAGACAACCAGGTGCACAACCTCAACCCTAACGGCATTCTGCACATCGCGTGCTTCATCATGCTATGCGAGTGTTTCTTGGGGTCTCTGCCCCATTTCGGCCTTTGGATGAAGCTCTTTATGGTGAAGGTGCACAAGAGCCGCAACGACCTGTCCATCAGAGGTGGAACTGGCATCCAGATGAAGCCCAAGGACAAGTACTCAAGTTGGCGCAGCCAGACACCGTCAAGAAGTGGCAGCCAAATTGGTTCTATCCCGCCGACATCCGGACGTACGCCGGGCATCAAGGACTCCTTCCATACATCACCGGAGCGCCGAACCGATTGATGTTCTGGGGAGCGAAGCTGACCGCCACTAGGTTGCATGACATCCGACTTCTCCACAATGAGGTGCTGTGGCTCATTGGGCGAGGCTCGCCCTGCTAGATATCTTGGTCACCTGGCTAGATCGACAGATCCAACTCCTCCAAGCAAGAGAGCACCCGATTTACCAGTATGCACTCCTCGATGGCTTGACCTGAGCCAGACCTGGGGAGTAAGAAGACCATTCGCGTACGGACCTGGCCGGCTGCCTACAGAAGGAGCACGAGATCCCGATGCAGCCTCCCGTGACGCTGTATTCACTCGTGAATCCTCCGGCCAACATAAGTAATCCAAATTGAGCCCTCTTCCTTTGGTTCATACTGTTGTGTAGGTCAGTCTGATTCTGAATCCTACGGCCAACATAAGTAATCCATAACGTACATGGAGGTTTGACGCATGGACAAATTCAAGGTGGTGAAGAGTATTCGCAGAGGTGGCATTTGTTCTAATTATGTCGAATATCTTATACATGGTAGTTTACAGTGCGTAGATAGGGCATGGAGTCTTGATCGCGTACGGCAATTCTACCCTGGGACTCCTATATAATACTATAGGGGAAGACACATGATGTAACTTATGCCAACGTAATAATACAAACAAATGCAGGGGGGGCCGGCGGCTTCTGTGGGAGTCCGGACGGCCGTGTGCAGTATTGTAGCGGTATCAACAGGGACGTAGCCGAGTTCGGTGAACCTCGTTAACAAATATCGGTGTCGTGCCTCATGCGACTTGGTCATAAAAAATTGTTCCATATCCTCGCTCGGGGTCTGTCTGGAAATGGAAAATAGTTCTCTCTCAGCTGGTCTCGCCACAGTGACAAGAAAAACAAGCGAATAATTGGATTAGAACACAACCGTCAACCAAAATCGGGTAGGGTGTATTTATTATAAAAGAAAGCCTTGCCTCACTGTAGATCCATACACGCCTTGATTATTCTAACATACTACAACAGTGAAGAGTTATATAGAAGATATAGTGTTTCTGTATGGGTTACCAGATAGCATAGGGTTGATATGGGCGCAACATGATCAGTTATTATTTCTACAAAATTCTGATAGGTTCATGATTTTGCATTACATATGTTTTCCTTTCATGACAATCAATGTTCTTTATTTCTCCTTTTTTTTACATAGTTCCGAAGTTTGTGAGAAGATCAGAGTAGAAGATGGCCGAGAGCTGCTTGTAAATGTACTGAAGGATTCAGATACCCCAGTAGAACAATTGGAGAAGGTCACAACTCAGAACCTTTAATATTATCAGTTTAACTTTTAAAATTCCAGTGTAATATTGCCATTATCACGTACTAACTTGGCAGTTATGATTCAGATAATCCATATACTTTCTCGAATACTTGATATGGAGGTCAGCATGATTACTGCGGTTAGTTAGGCTTCTTAATATGTCAAGTGTACTTTATTGTGTTTCAACGAACCTGAATTACAATATTTCAAATTTATCAGCCTGATTACTATGCTAGTACTGGGTCTGAGGATATAGCGGACGATGAGAAGTGCAGTCAAGGTAATGTAGATGGTGAGCTCAATGGAACGTCCCAAAATTTATTGAAACAAGACGAGTTGGATAGGTTCGTTCAAGCCTTGTTAGATTCCTGAATATCATTTACTTCAGTGAAGTTCACAAAAACAAATTGTCACTTTTTGCCATCTCTATCTGTAAGCAAGTGATGTTTTAGCTTCATGCACACATGAAGTTTCTCTATAGGATCCTCATATTAAATCTGTCAATGATACTCCTAACAATTGAGGTTAAGCACTGGGGTCTCTGAAATCACAAATGAAATGGACTACCTAAGCTTTTCTACTAATTAATGCCTTTATTATTACCCCGTACACATTACTTCATCGCTCAATATCATTTCAGCACTCCTATTCAATACACAGTAGTGATTTGGGTTTATCGACAGAAAGATAATAATTCTTGGTACTGTATCACATTTAACTGGGACAGGAGTAAAAGAATATTATTTTGATGGGAGTTGTACTTTTGCTGGTGAAGAAGTCTTCTCCTTGGAAAAGCTTGAATCCATGTCATAGCAAGCTGTTTACAAGAACTAGGAGCAAGAGTTATATCATTTTATACTTTTCATACTTGCATACTGTAGAATAATTACATTTGTAGATTGAATCCATGAAGTTGATACTAGTTTAATGACAGATTCTGTAGCCATGTTCTCCGCTGAAGCTAATGTAATACACTAAATCGTCTGTAATTATTTCTCCAGAAAGTCCGTACAGAGAATTGATTATATCTTCTGTGGTGGACCTGCTGATGTGTTTTATTACCTGGATTAATGCTATTAACACCGGTTACTGATGATTGTAACAGTTGTAGCGATTCAATCTTTGACCTTGATGTCATCTCACGCTTAATCAAAGTTCTTAAGAATCATCTCCAAGCCTGCAAGAAAAATGTGCTACTCTCCTGGAGCATTTAGCAGCTTGTGAGCAACATGGCACTGCAATGACTGCTGCCCGATCTGAGTCAGTAATTGAAGCTGTTCTAGAAATGGGGGTTATTCATGGTAATTAGTTTGATTCATTTATGCATAAACATTATAGATGCAAATGCAGACTTAACTTCTTGACTTATTTTGTAACCATCCACCAAATAGATCGAGTTTTGAATTTGGTTACTTCCACTCTGAATAAGTTCGTGAGTTTTACAGGAGCAAATGAATAAGGCCATTCGGTACATACTACAGTACATAATCATCGTGCACTTTCGAGAAAACGCAGGGGACTCATTGGGTAAGAAATTAGGGAGTCGATCCTAGCGCTCCCCTTCTCTCCCCCTAGCGCCCCCCCCCCCCCTCGCCGGCGGCCACTCCGGCCCCGGCGACCACCAAACCCACGCCGGCGCCTGCTCCGGGGCCGACGTCCACCTCTTCCTCCTCGCCGGTGGGCACTCCGGTCCCCGGCGTCCACCTCCTCGCACTAGCTCGTTCCTCGGTGCCGTTCGCCATGGCATCTCGGGTGTCCCTCTCGGCGTCCTCCTCCGGCTCCTTGCCCCTCTCCCCTCCGCCGCCGCCGCCTCCTAGGCCGGTCTTGCTCATTGGTCGTTGTGCCCGACGTGGTGGGCACGACGCGTGGTCCAATCATGTGGACCGAGGCTGCAACCCCCTCCCCCCTTCCTCTGGCGGTGGGCGAGGCGCCCTGGCAGACGCAGGCCGGCGTCGGGCGGTAGCCCCACAGGCGCGCTCCCTGACCAGGCCGGTGCGCCGCTCCCCTCCGGGCAGGTGGCCCAACATCCTGCCGTCGTCGCGGCCGTCGAGGGGCCGGATCCTGGCGAAGCTTGTTGGCTGCTGCTACAATTGCGGGAGCGACAAGCACATCTCGGCCATGTGCACTAACCCGCCGGTCTGCGTGCGCTGTGACGGGGAGGGCCACATCTCGCGGGATTGCACGCGTCCGCGCCCCCGCCCCCGCAGTTCGTCTCCGGTGGATCCTCCGCGACTTCCGCCGGCTCTCCGTCATGGCCACGCCCCGCCGTCGTCTGGGGCGGCACGCACTCTGTCCCCGCCGCTTCCGCCTCCCCCTCCCGGGCCGCCGCCGGCGGGCGCAGTTCGGATCGGTGTTCCGTGGAGTCGGGTGGTCAGCGCTGGGTCGGTGGGCAGCATGGTGGTGCCCGGGCCGGCTTTCTCGGTTCCGTTCGAGCCGGTGGTTGCGGGTGAGGCGTCGCCCCCCATGGTGGATGATCAGGTGGATGTGTGCTTCCTGGAGTCGGGCCCCGACCTCCGGGCGCTCGAGAAGGAGCTCTCTCGGGCCGTGGTGGTGACCGTAGTTGGTGATCGAGACGCGGCGGATCTGGCTGCGGTGGCTGGAGTTCTTGTGCAGGAGTTTGAGCTAGCCTGGCTGGACATGTCCATTCGAGCATATTTCCCTGAGGATTTTCCTTGTGTTGTGCCGTTCGTCGGAGATCAGGAGCAGGTTGCTCAGGCGTGGGCGGGCTGGCACGCACCAGTTTGATCTCCTGCTCGCGCCCTGGTCTCGCCACTCGCACGCCACGGCCATCTCCATGCCGTTCCTGGTGCCGCTGGTGCTGCGGGGCATTCCGGCGAATGCGTGGACTCGGCGCACGGCGGAGGTTCTTCTGCATGGCCTGGGGGTGGTGGTCAAGGTCGGGGCATCGACCGCGGAGCGGAGCGACATGGCGGGGTTCCTGGTCTGGCTACGCACGGACGACCCAACTCGTGTCCCCTTCAGGCGGATCCTTGCCGTCGAGGAGCCGAACAGGCGGAGCAGAGTTGCTGTGCAGGTGGATGGTGGTTCTGATGCCCTGTGGTACCCGATTGGCATTCGGCTGGTGGCTGAGCCGATTCACCTTGGGCGGCAGGCCGGGACGCCAACGCCGCCGCCGTCGCCCCCTCCCCAGCCATCTGCTGGCCACGGCGGCGGTGGCTCGCGCGCCGATGACTTGGGCGGGCCTCCGCCGCCGCCGCCTTCGCCGCCTCGCCGGGCAGATTCCTCGTCGGCGTCGGCCCCTTCGCCTGGCAGAAACCGGGCTGTTCAAACCCAGGGCGGCCAGCGGGCCATTCAAACCCAGGCTGGTCAGCGTGAGCTGGCGGGAGATGTCACGCCGCTATCCGAGCGCAGGGAGGACCCTGATCCTGTCGGTTGCCAGGGTACGTAAAGCGTGGTGGGCCGAGGCACGGTGCAACGTGTCATGCAAGCAGAGGCCAGCAGGGCTGTCTCCCCGTTGGAAAGCAGAGTGGGGGCGCTGGTTGGGTAGCCGGTTCAGTGGACGGGCCGCAGATCAGCGCATCAGGATCGCCAGGTTCGGTGAACCAAGTGAGGGGAAGTCCGAGGCCGCAACAGACAGAGGGCGAGACTGACAGAGCAGTGTTGATAGAACCTGCGGTGGCGGGACCGGAGCCCATGCAATCAGTCAGGATTGGCGGATGGGAGGTACAAGTGGACCAGAGCGAATCTCGCGACGCCCATGGCTCCGATTGGCGTGCGGATCTCACCACGCCCTAAGTGGATGGACCTGAGTTGGACAACAGCCTGTTAGGCAGCCCGCGTGGCATGGGGACCCCGCTGGGCCCCACCCTGCATGCGGATGGGACGCGCCCATGCACGTCGAAGGAAGGCTGGTTTCTGGTAAGCCTGTCGCAGGTAGATGGTGAAACGGATCCGGGGTGACCGCAGGGACACTCCCAGGGGCAGGTGGGGACGCCACTCCAGCAGGCACATACACATATGGCCCCCTCCCAGGCCCGTCTCCGCACCGCAGGAGCAAGTGGCGCAGTTATGCTCGGAGCTGCGTAAAGCGCTCTCACCTTTGCTAACCCAGCCTACATCCAGAGAGCTACCTAAACAGCAGAGGAGGCCACGGCAGAAGCGACCAACGGTGACCTCGCCGCGCCGGTGTGTGAGGCTGGCAAAGGGTGGGAGGGGCTCCAAGGCTTCAAAGCAACAGGCGGTGTTGATCCGGAAGCTTTGCCTAGCCAATGAAGGGAACCAGATCGATGATGACGCACTGCAAGCCTACGTCAAATTGTTCGATAAGCCGTTGCTTGACTGCCATGTGAGGGCGATCTGGGCACTGTTTGGGTGGGATGCTTCGGTGCTGCCCTTGCAGTGCGAGGAGGCAGGAGGGGCCGAGGGCCAGTAGTACGAGCCTGTGTGGCACGTGGTTCGATGGGCACTCTCCATGACTTCAAACCTGCCTAAAATACTCGTGTGGAACGTGCGAGGACTCAATTCGCCGGCTAGAAGGAATGCGGTGTACCAAGTAGTTGTGGCTGCAAATGTGAGCATTGTATGCCTCCAAGAAACCAAAATGGAGTCCATCTCCATTAATGTGGTTAGACATTGCCTGGATAATAAATTCGAGCATTTTTACTATGTGCCTGCGGTGGGCACACGCGGTGGTATCTTGATCGCTTGGGACAGCCTAGTGGTCTCACTCTCAAACAGGCACGTAACGGCGAACACGCTCACGGCTCTAGTCTCGCAGGAAGGGAAACCACATTGGTGGCTAACCGGGGTGTATGGCCCTCAGAGTGATGTGGCCAAAGTAGATTTCATGACGGAGTTGAGGGATATACGGGATCTTCACGTTGGGCCTTGGGTGCTGCTGGGAGATTTTAACCTTTTAATCTCCATGGACGACAAGAACAAGCCTACCACGAACAGAAGGATGATGGCGAGGTTCCGCGCTCTGATAAATAGGCTTGAACTAAAGGAACAATACCTGAATGGAAGAAGATACACTTGGAGTAACGAACAAAGAGACCTGACACTCGAGAAGAGCGACCATGTGTTTGTCACCAACACATGGGAAGACGTATATCCAAACAGCTTGCTCACTGCTCTGGGCTCATCAGTGTCAGATCATTGCCCTCTTCTACTGGATACGGATGCTGAATTCCATCTAGGCAAGCGTGCTTCTGGCCCAAGGTGGAAGGGTTTTTGGACATGGTCCAGGAGGCATGGGACTCGATTCAGTCGGTGGGGAATCCGTTTACTGTGCGGGACAATAAGCTACACGCCACTGCAAAGGCACTGCAATCATGGAGCGACAGGTGGATTGGAAAAAACTCGCCTGCAAATAGCCTTAGCCATGGAGGTCATTGCTAGACTAGATGCCGCCTCGGATAAGAGGCCGTTGGAGGATCAGGAACACGGTCTTCGCAAGCTGCTCATAAGGAAATTGTTAGGGCTGTGCTCGCTGGAGAGGACCATTGTGCGGCAGCGATCGCGTTTTCTGCAGCTGAGGGAAGGAGAGGCCAACACAAAGTACTTCCAGCGACATGCGAGGCACAGACAACGCAAGAACGTCATCACGGCTATCCAGGCCAACGGGGAAACACACACGGGTCAGGAGGATATAGCTAAGGCGGTTGATGACTACTATGGGCGGCTGTTCGGCTCGACGAGAGCAAGGGAGATGACGATCAACCTTGATGTGCTGGATTTGCCGACCCATGATCTAGAGCGGCTGGAGGTACAATTCGAGGAGGAGGAAGTTTTCAACATCATTAAGTCAATGCCTCTTGACAAGGCGCCAGGCCTGGACGGGTTTACCGGGCGTTTCTTTGCCACTTGCTGGCATGTGATCAAAGCCGATTTCATGAGGGCGCTGGACCACTTCCATAGAGGGGATATTAGGGGAATGGCTGCTATCAACAAAGCCATTGTCACATTGCTACCTAAGAAGCCAGGAGCGGTGGATATAAAGGACTTCAGATTCAATCAAAGTAATTAACCCTGGTTTGACAGAGAATTCATAATCCTTATCATCAATAAGATATGTGAAGTAGCAAACTTAGGATCATATTTCATTCTAGCATTCAAAGATTTTTCTTTATACTTGCACAATAATTTCTCTAGATCATCTCTATCCCTACAAGCAAGAATATCTCTAGTTGTCTCCTCGTTCATAACATAACCTTCCGGTACCTTAGGCAATTCATATCTAGGAAGGCTAGTTCTAGCAGGTGTTTCAGGAGATTCAGTTTCAAGCTCATCGTCAGATTCAACAACGTCATGTTGTATTACTCTAGCAATTTGTTTATTAAGAAATTCACCAAGTGGCACGTCATCATTATCAAGCAAGGTACTAGCATCATCATAAGAATTATCCATAGCAGAAGTAGTATCGTCAATAACTTGCAACATATTAGAATTAATAGCATGTGGTGGTGTTGCAAGTTTACTTATAACAGAAGGTGAATCTAAAGCAGAACTGGATGGCAGTTCCTTACCTCCCCTCGTCTTTGAGGGGAAAATGTTAGTCTTAGCATCATTTAGATTCTTCATAGTGATAATATGATAATAATCCCAAGTGACTCAACAAATATAGCTATGCTCCCCGACAACGATGGCAGAAAAAGGTCTTGATAACCCACAAGTATAGGGGATCGCAACAGTTTTCGAGGGTAGAGTATTCAACCCAAATTTATAGATTCGACAGAAGGGGAGACAAAGAATATTTGAAGGTATTAGCAGCTGAGTTGTGTCACGGGATGTCCGCGGCCACCTATGGGATCGGGTGGCCCCTTGCTGGTTCGGCAGGGGGACGTCGCGTTGCACAAAGAGCAGACCAACGTACGACAGCGTGGTAGGGAGCACACAAGCGATTTACCCAGGTTCGGGTCACCGCGAGGCGTAAGACCCTACTCCTGCTTTGATGGATTGATGGTGGAATGAATGTGATGATGCGTAGTACACTTGCCCGACAGGGTTCGCCTCGGGACCGTAGCGAATACGCGCGTATGGTGGCCTGGGTTCATCAACTTTCCAACCCCTCCTACGAGTGCCATGGGCCTCCTTTTATAGATTTAGGGGTCACCACCATGGCAAAGTAGTCATTATCCCTTATATGATAATGAACAGTGCTATCATACCTAACTCTGCAGGCTGACAAGGTGCATTAAATGCGCCGCTTGGTGTCACATCACTGGTCGCCCGACAAGGCTTGCCGGGCTATCTTGCCAGCTCCGCGCCTGTTCCCTTGACACGTCACAGGACGGGTGTCATCTGTAGGCTTCTTCTGTAGGAAATCGCTGCCATGTGGCGAACGGCTGCCACTTAATCATCTTGCGGGTTGACACCACACTGATTGACGACGTGGGTCATGCTTGAGTGGTTCATGGGGTAGTTCTGCCCCCACGAGCCCCGGCAGACCTTGCCGGGGTGCCTTGGTTGCCTGCTTCTTGCGGTGGCCTTGCCCCTTGCCGGGCTCGCCTGCCCGGCAAGGGAGGCCCTTCCCTTGCCGATATCTTGCTCTTCTGGCTCGATATTGGTCTCTCTGGACTGCGTGTTGGTTCTTCAAATCTCTTGGTCCTTCAATCTCTGGCTTGGGTTGGTGCTTCAATCTTGATCTCGTGCCTGTGCACAGTCTGGGCAACAGACCCAGGGTTTGTTGCACCGACAGAAGCCCCTGGGCCTGCCCCGAACGCGTTGCTGAGCGTCGTCGGGGTAGGGCCTAATAAGTGTACAGGCAAGGTTGCTGAAGGGGTTGGCCCCTTGAGTTTTTCGTTGCTACTTCATCAGCCTTGATTCCGGGCCAGTTTCCGGTTTCCCCGTGCGTGGTGTAAAGCCAATAGTGGTGGGGCCGCTCCAGTGATGGCCCGTGAATGACTTTAACACACAAGGTAGAAACCGCCAATTTACTCTTCCCACAGTGCGCCCTTATCCTTAGCCACATATGCAGCATGCATCACGCGGGGTAGGTAACGGAGGCGCGTGGCGCGGGAGAGTACCTCGAAAAGGGCCCACTCGTCTTGAATTGGTGGAGGAGGGCGGTGATCACCCGTGGATGGAGCAGCTACCCTTCCCCGCCCGGCCTATAAAAGGGAGGCGCGGAGGAGGGCAAATCCATCCATCTTCGTGGTCCTTCTCTCCTCATCTTCCGTTTCTGCTGGTCATGTTGGAGAAGGAAGCGTGGGGCCAGCCCCTGGGCTCCTCTTTGGGGTTATCGTTGTCTTATGCTGGTGCTGATGCTTGGGGAGTGAGCCTGGTCCTTGATGTGGCGAGTCTTTTGGTATCTTCGGTGTTCGTCCGGGAGGAGGGGCCAGAGATTATTGGCAGTCCCAGCACCGCCCCTCCCGTAGGTCTTGGGGCTAACGTCGACGAGAGGCGCGCCCTCCTGCCCGCCAAGGTGGGGTGCGGCGTGGCTCGCCCCCCTGGCCGTTCCGGCTGCTTGCTGTTTCTCCACTGGAGGTGTCGGGCCGGAGTCTTGGCGCTTCCCGGGAGCAGCAGTGGTGAGGAGAAAGGGGGGAAGACGAAGAAGGTGTGTGGCAGGGGGTCAGGTCAAAGTACGATGGCGTGGATGCCTTCGCCTCTGACCGTCATCTTGCTGCCTCGTCTTCCCGCTCTTCCCCTCCCTCCCCGACACCGTCATCACCAGCCTCTTCGGGTGATAGCTGGGGAGGGATGTTCTCTTGGTGCCTTCTCCTCGCCTCCAGCAGTCTTTCGGCTGAGCTTTGGTGGATGACTCCACCGGCGCTCAAGTCGGGGCTTCTTGCTGGCTCTAGAGCTGGTGACCAGAAGGCGCCGCCCCGTCCCCCGCACTCCTCCTTCGAAGCCTCGCCACTCCCGGTCTTGTCAGGACGTGCCTCACGGGCCCCGACAGGACTGGGTGGGCTCCTGCTTGGGTGCTCCTTTTCTTGTCTTTTCCTCCTTCAGCCGTAGTGCTTAAGGAGGGAAAACAAAAAGAGGGGATCACGGGGCACTTATTTTTTTTAATCTTGAACTTGTAGGCAATCACCAAATTTTAATTCAAATAATGTAATCCCTCGAGTTCATCTTTGTGTTCTCTAATGCTTGAACTTATATCAGCATGTCAATGAAAGAGATAAACCTTGTCGGGAACCCGTGCATGTATATGTCCATGCAGAGGTGGAGTGCATCTTTACTGTTATTAAACAAGCTTTCCCCGGCAGGATTGATGAGGACATCAATACCATTGTTACTCCCACAGCCCCTACTACTACATATACTAGACCAATTTCTAGAGCTCGCGCACGCCAATTAAATTATCAGGTACTTTCGTTTCTTGGTAATGATTCTAATGTTCATGAGAATATGATGCTGCCTAAATTGGATACATTTGTTTTGCTTACAAATGAAGGGCCTGGCATGGATAAGAGAGATGAACACTGGAGCAAGAACAAGCATGGAGATGATGGCATGCGCAAGGGGAACAAGAAGGGAGTTACAAGTAATGATTTCAAGACTTTAAAGGCACCATAAGGAGTGCATGAAGCCTTGGACGAAATATACAAGATGCCACTTCATAAATTTCATCCAGAGGCTATTCTAGGTGCTGCGTCACCTTATTTTTGGGCCAGGCCCATGTAATTTTGAAATGCTTGATTATAGGCTGTTTTTAGACTCCGTATGTGTGGGGAAACAAGAGTTAGGGTTGGTTTCGGACCCCTCCTCCAAGGGCCACGAAATTCCCCCCTCTTCCTCCATATATACAACCCTTAGGGCATCGTTTACACTTTGGGTTTTGTTTAGGTTAAAGTTCGCCATAGCTGCAACTTCACGTACTTCGTTTGTGTTCAATGTCCAGACAAAGGCGTCACAGAACCCCACCTTTGATCAATAAAGTTTTCCTCTTATATTCGCAATATCCAGATTGCAATCTCAGTTTCTTGCTTGTTCTTTGTTTTGCTCGCAAGAAATAGACCCTCGTGGTCAGGTTGATCGTGCGCCGACGTGGTCAATAACCCTCGGAAGTTGGTTTAGCGATTGCTAAGGTGTGACGTCTTCACACGTTCGTAGTCGGATCGTCAAAGTCGACTCCCATAGAAAACGATAGCTATCTCATCGAAACATCGGGACACCTTCGCCTCTATCAACTGGTATCAGATTTCCAGGTTGCTCGATGAGATTTTATAGTTTTCGTAGTTTTAGATCGAGTCCGTCCTTCATACCTATAGTCCACGAAAAAGCCAAAAAAATAGGGTTAGTTCATCATATCCGAACCAATCTGAGCCTTTGCATAATCTTTTTAGGGTTTTTGCTTTGTTGAATTTGCAGTTGCATCGTCGTGTCTAGTTGCTGGTCTTAGCTTCTAGTCTTTTAGAGTTTCGAGTTCTCGTCATAAGTTGTCACACCGCCACCGCACCATCATCATCACCCCTGCCATCTACCACCACCGTTTATCCGCCACCGATCCGTATCCATATACCATCACCAATCCGTATCCATATACCACCACCAATCCGTATCCATATATCACCACCAATCCGTATCCATATACCACCACCGCTACCATATACCACCACCGCTTCCATATACCACAACCGCTGCCATATCTTACCATCATATATCCACCACCAATCCGAGGTCTTTTCATATTAGGTTTGTTTTCGAGATCCATTTTTTTCCGATTCATGTTTCCTTGTCTGAGTAGGTTTCGGAAGAAAAAAAAGTCTGGAGACCCCCGGGCAGTTTTTAGGCCAAAATTTCGGTAGCCAAAAATATTTTTTCTGTTTCGCCCCCGATTTGACCGTACACTAATCATACATGCAAATGTATACGATCAAGATCTGGGAATCACGGGAAGATATCTAACACAACTCTAAAAATAAATAAGTCATACAACGATCAGTGACTAAACAGAAATAATATGAGAATAAAGTAATAGCAAGTTTTCTCATCATGTGTAAAAAGAGTGGCTATGTCATTCAACTTAGTAAGATGTGCCACAACAGTTTGAGTTTCATAACTATGGAAAGGATCAAATTCAACCAAAGTAATTAACCCTGGTTCGACAGAGAATTTATAATCCTTATCATCAATAAAGATAGGTGAAGTAGCAAACTTAGGGTCATATTTCATTCTAGCATTCAAAGATTTTTCTTTATACTTGCATAATAATTTCTCTAGATCATCTCTATCCCTACAAGCAAGAATATCTCTAGTTGTCTCCTCATTCATAACATAACCTTCCGGTAGCTTAGGCAATTCATATCTAGGAAGGCTAGTTCTAGCAGTTGTTTCAGGAGATTCAGTTTCAAGCTCATCATCAGATTCAACAACATCATGTTGTATTACTCTAGCAATTTGTTTATTAAGAAATTCACCAAGTGGCACATCACCATTATCAAGCAAGGTACTAGCATCATCATAAGCATTATCCATAGAAGAAGTAATATCATCAATAACTTGCGACATATTAGAATTAATAGCATGTGGTGGTGTTGCAAGTTTACTTATAATAGAAGGTGAATCTAAAGCAGAACTGGATGGCAGTTCCTTACCTCCCCTCGTCTTTGAGGGAAAAATATTAGTCTTAACATCCTTCAGATTCTTCATAGTGATAATATGATAATAACCCCAATTGACTCAACAAATATAGCTACCTCCCCGGCAACAGCGATAGAAAAAGGTCTTGATAACCCACAAGTATAGGGGATCGCAACAGTTTTCGAGGGTAGAGTATTCAACCCAAATTTATAGATTAGACACAAGTGGAGACAAAGCACATTTGAAGGTATTAGCAGCTGAGTTGTGTCACGGGATGTCCGCGGCCACCTATGGGACCAGGTGGCCCCTTGCTGGTTTGGCAGGGGGACGTCGCGTTGCACAAAGAGAAGACTAGCGTACGGCAGCGTGGCAGGGAGCACACAAGCGATTTTCCCAGGTTCGGTCATCGTGAGGCGTAAGACTCTACTCCCGCTTTGGTGGATTGATGGTGGAATGAACGCGGTGATGCGTAGTACACTTGCCCGGCAGGGTTCGCCTCGGGACCGCAGCGACTACGCACGTATGGTGGCTTGGGTTCATGAACTTTCCAACCCCTCCTACGAGTGCCATGGGCCTTCTTTTATAGATTAAGGTGTCACCACAATGGCAAAGTAGTCATTATCCACTGATATGATAATGAACAATGCTATCATACCTAATTCTGCAGGCTGACAAGGTGCATTAAATGCGCCGCTTGGTGGCACATCACTGGTCGCCCGGCAAAGATTGCCGGGCTATCTTGCTAGCTCCGTGCCTCCCTTGACACGTCGCAGGACGGGTGTCATCTGTAGGCTTCTTCTGTAGGAAATGGCCGCCATGTGGCGAATGGCTACCACTTAATCATCTTGCGGGTTGACACCGCACTGATTGACGACGTGGGTCACGTTTGAGTGGTTAGTGGGGTGGTTCTGCCCCCGCGAGCCCCGACAAACCTTGTCGGGGTGCCTTGGTTGCCTGCTTCTTGCGATGGCCTTGCCCCTTGCTGGGCTCGCCTGCCCGGCAAGGGAGGCCCTTCTCTTGCCGATATCTTGTTCTTCTGGCTCGATCTTGGTCTCTGTGGACTGTGTGTTGTGGTTCTTCAAATCTCTTGGTCCTTCAATCTCTGGCTTGGGCTAGTGCTTCAATCTTGATCTCGTGCATGCGCAAAGTCTGGGCAACAGATGTAACACCCCGGATGTAACTTTCCCTATTTGTACTCCAACTCTTGCCGTTTCCGGCGTTAAGTTATATTTATTTCCTCGGGTTCGGGTTTTTGTCTCCGTGTGTTGTTGTCGTTGTCATGCATCTCATATCATGTCATCATGTGCATTGCATTTGCATACGTGTTCATCTCATGCATTCGAGCATTTTCCTCGTTGTCCGTTTTGCATTCCGGCGCTTCGTTCTCCTCCGGTGGTCATTTCTAACTTTCTTTCGTGTGTGGGGATTAAACATTTCCGGATTGGACCAAGACTTGCCAAGAGGCCTTGGTTTACTACCGGTAGACCGCCTGTCAAGTTTCGTACCATTTGGACTTCGTTTGATACTCCAACGGTTAACCGAGGGACCGAAAAGGCCTCGTGTGTGTTGCAGCCCAACACCCCTCCAATTTGGCCCAAAACCCACCAAACTCTGCTCCATCATCTAGAGCGTTCGATCACGATCGCGTGGCCGAAAACCTCACCTCATTTGGACTCTCCGAGCTCCCTCTATGCCTATTTAAACACCCCCCGAAATCTGGATCCCTTCTCTCCCCGAAACCCTAGAAATCGCCCCCGCCGTCACCGGACACGTCCGGCCGCCGCCGGACGAAATCGCCACCGCCGCCCGCGCCAATCAGGCGCTGTCAC
>NC_057800.1:352552843-352562538 GCF_018294505.1 Triticum aestivum | reverse complement strand
CGCCATCGCGCCCTGCGCCGCCGCCCCCGGCCACCGGCGTCCGTGCCCGCCGGCCGCCGCTGTCCGGCTTCCCCCTCGTCACCGGCAACCTCCTCCTCTCCGGCAGCTACAGTTCCTCGCCGGAGTTCCTCGATTTCTGTGCGCGAGATCTAGATCCAAAAAAACCCTAGAGGTTGATTTTTTTGTCTAAGTCCCGAAATTCTCAGTCCAAGTGCTCATGTTCGCAGCTCTGTAACTTTGCATCAGTAGCTCCAATTCATGCATATAGCATATAAAAATGTTCATCTCAGAGAGTACATCATTTTGTTCCATTGCATCATTTTCATTTGATCTCATCTTGATGCCCGAAATGCTGTTAGAAGAGGGCTACTTGAGTTAATTGTCAGATCTGCTACTCCGTTTAGCACTTTTGTCATTTTTGTCATGATTAATGTGTGCATGCTATGACCTGATGCTCTACATGTGTTTTGTTAAGGGTTTTGTCATCTTTCTAGAGGTGCAACCCATGTATTTTTAGGATGTGTGTGGTGACTAGTGCAAGCTTGCAAAGTGATGCACTTGCTAATTCTATTTTCAGGGACTTAGTAATATCACTAAGTCCTGGATCTGTTTATCTCATGATGCCATATGTTCTTGTTGTTTCCTAGTGATCCGTGCCTCTTTTGAGGATGATCAGTAAGGGAGTTTTGTTAATATTGTAGTGCTCTATCCATCCATGTCTTTGTTTGGAATTATGGAGCACCCTAGCTTGAGTCAATCAAGCTCTACTTTTGCTACTTTGTGAATCTGGGCAGATTGTCAACTTGTTTGCAATTTTGCCGGTGGTGTTGTAGTTGATCTGTGCATGCTATGCTATTGTTCTTGCCATGTCTAGCTTGCATTTTGTGACTTCTTGATGGATGTATGCTTGTCTTGCCATGACTTGCACCGTAGTGAGTGCATCGAGCTCGTAAACATGCCTACTTGAGTTATATTTCACCATGTGTCAGTTTTCACTAAGTCTGAAAACTGATTATGTTTTTGCTATGTTCACATGCTTGCAATTGTATTTTCTGATCCCTTTTGGCTCAAGGTCACTAAGGGACTTTTGTTAAGCTCTTTGAGTATCTCTATGCCATGCTTTACTTTGCCATGTTCAGGTCCTGTAGCATGTAGTTTTGTTGCTCCGAAGAGGGCTACCTGATCTGAAATTTCAGACAAGTGTTAATTTCACCAAGTCTGAGATCTGTTTGCCATTTGCATTTTTGCCATGTTTGTTTGAACCTATTAATGGATGAATTGGCCGTAGCTCAGTGCTAGACTTTTGTTAAGCATCTTGTAAGCATCCCTACCATGTATTTTGTTGTCATGTTTGGGTGCTGTAGCATGTTCATCTCATTGCATTTAGATGCCTACTTGCTGTAAATCGCAGACCGGTGTCATTTTTGAATCGCTTGCCATTTCCAAACCGTAACTCCGATTCCGGCGTTCTTTATATCGTTTTCAAGCGATTTCATCTCATCTTTCTAGTGGCACATTTGGTTTTCCGAGTTGAGGCCAGGTTCATGCATTTCCTGTCATATCTTGCATTTTGCATCCCGCATCGCATTCCGCATAGCATATCATCTTTGCATCGTGTTGTTTGAGTTGCACGTGGTTGATTGTATCCTTGTTGCTTGTTTGTATTGTTTGGGTAGAGCCGAGAGACGAGTTCGCTAACGAGGAGCCTGTTGAGTTTGCTTTCGAGGATCCAGTCAACTCTGACAACTGTGCAGGCAAGATGATCATACCCTCGAAATCACTACTATCTTTGCTATGCTAGTTTGCTCGCTCTTTTGCTATGCCATTGATACGATGCCTACCACTTGCTTGCAAGCCTCCCAAATTGCCATGTCAAACCTCTAACCCACCATGTCCTAGCAAACCGTTGATTGGCTATGTTACCGCTTTGCTCAGCCCCTCTTATAGCGTTGCTAGTTGCAGGTGAAGATTGGAGGCCGTTCCTTGTTGGAAAATTTATTTACTTGTTGGGATATCATTATATTACTTTGTTATCTTAATGCATCTATATACTTGGTAAAGGGTGGAAGGCTCGACCTCTCGCCTAGTGTTTTGTTCCACTCTTGCCGCCCTAGTTTCCGTCATATCGGTGTTATGTTCCCGGATTTTGCGTTCCTTACGCGGTTGGGTTATAATGGGAACCCCTTGACAGTCCGCCTTGAATAAAACTCCTCCAGCAATGCCCAACCTTGGTTTTACCATTTGCCACCTAGCCTTTTCCCTTGGGTTTCACGGACTCAAGGGTCATCTTATTTTAACCCCCCACCCCCGGGCCAGTGCTCCTCTGAGTGTTGGTCCAACCTAGAGCACCGTGCGGGGCCGTCCCTTGGCAACTTGGGTTACGTTGGCTCCCATACGCTTAGCTTATCCGGTGTGCCCTGAGAACGAGATATGTGCAGCTCTTATCGGGATTTGTCGGCACAGCGGGCGGTGTTGCTGGACTTGTTTTACCATTGTCAGAGTTGTCTTGAATTACCGAGATACCGAGTCTGATCGGAACGTCTTGGGAGGAGGTCTATTCCTTCGTTGACCGTGAGAGCTTGTCATGGGCTAAGTTGGGACTCCCTTGCAGGGATTGAACTTTCGAAAGCCATGCCCGCGGTTATGGGCAGATGGGAATTTGTTAATGTCCGGTTGTAGATAACTTGAACCTTAATTAATTAAAATGAATCAACTGAGTGTGTTACCGTGATGGCCTCTTCTCGGCGGAGTCCGGGAAGTGGACACGGTGTTGGAGTAATGTTTGCGCAGGTTGTTCTCTAGTTTCTCGCTCGTGCTTTGCCTCCTCTTCTCGCTCTCTTTTGCGAATAAGTTAGCCACCATATTTGCTAGTCGCTTGCTGCAGCTCCACCTATATTTACCTTGCCTTACCTACAAGCTTAAATAGTCTTGATCGCGAGGGTGCGAGATTGCTGAGTCCCTGTGGCTCACAGATTACTATTACACCAGATGCAGGGCCTGATGATTCCGCTCCAGGAGACGCGTATGAGCTCAAGTGGGAGT
The DNA here is from genome assembly GCF_018294505.1 of Triticum aestivum. Lineage (NCBI taxonomy): Eukaryota > Viridiplantae > Streptophyta > Magnoliopsida > Poales > Poaceae > Triticum > Triticum aestivum. The sequence goes on along the minus strand of NC_057800.1, from coordinate 352,559,496 downwards.
TCGACGAGGACTCTCAACGTTACTATGTTTCCTTTCTCGATGATCAGTAGTGGTGCCCAGTTGGGGGTGAACGGGACCGTTGTCGCATGTTGGGTTCTCTTTTATTTTGGCGCCGTAGTTGGGCCATGAGTGTTTGGATGATGTAATGTTATTTATGTACTTGATTGATGTGGCGAGTGTAAGCCAACTATGTTATCTCCCCTTTATTATGTATATTACATGGGATGTTGTGAAGATTGCCTAACTTGCGACATATGCCTTCAATGCGATTATGTCTCTAAGTCGTGCCTCGACACGTGGGAGCTATAGTCGCATCGAGGGTGTTACAAGTCATTGGTGTAGGCGTTGAAGATGAAGTTCATCATGCGAGAGAACGTCGGAGGAGCGTTGGCGAGGCCAAAAGACATGACAATGTATTCATAAGAACCAAAGCTTGTCCTGAAAGCCGTCTTGGGAATATCTTGCTCACGGATTCGAATCTGATGATAACCCATACGGAGATCAAGCTTGGAGAATACTTGGGCACCTTTGAGTTGTTCGAAGAGCTCATTGATGTTGGGAAGTGGATATTTGTTCTTGATGGTCTTCTTGTTCACTGGACGGTAATCAACACAAAGTCGGTCCGTTCCATCCTTCTTCTTCACAAAAAGAACACCACAACCCCACGGAGAAGAACTAGGCCGGATGAGACCCATTTTCTCTTGAATATCGAGTTGCTTCTTCAGCTCCTTCAACTCTTCAGGTCCGAGCTTGTAAGGACGTTTGCACACAGGTTCCGTACCAGGCTCAAGATCACTAACGAATTCAACTGGCCGGTGCGGAGGCATTCCTGGGAGCTCTTCTAGAAAGACGTCTTGATATTCGCAAACGACTGGAATTTGCGAGATAGCATCGAGTTCACCCTTCTCATTGAGAGAAAATAGACGGATGGTATCGTCATTCGCATCAAAGACAATTACATCCTCAGACGAATGAGTTAATTGAATCTGCCTGGCTGCACAATCAAGCCGAGCCTTGTGCTTAGAAAGCCAATCCATCCCGAGAATAAGATCAATATCCGAGTTACCAAGAACCATTGGAGAAGCCAGAAACTTGAAATCACCCATCATGATAGAAACATCCGGGACTATTGAAGTAGCCCTCATAGACTTAGCCGGAGAAACCACTCCCATAGGTTTACCCAACATTTGTGAAACGAAGTCATGCTTGGAAACAAATGATCTTGACATGAAACAATGCGATGCACCAGTGTCAAAAAGAACTTTTGCTGGAAAAGAGTTAACTGGAAAGTTACCCATGATGACATCTGATGATTCCTCTGCCTGAGCTGCATTCAGCAAGTTGACCTTGGCGTGCTTGGGGTTATGCTTGACCACATCTGTACTTGCCGATCTGACAGGAGGAGGAGGAGGAAGACGCCTCTGGTTGAAGCACTTGTTGGCATAGTGACCCTTCTGTTGGCACTTGTTGCACATGACCTCTGAAAGCGGACGGTGATACAGAGCACTCGATCTTGGAGCTTGAGACGAAGTCTTGTTCTGAAAGCCAGGGTTGGGTGGGTGGGAAGAACCACTGCCACCTTTGCTCTTCTGCTGATACGGCTGACAAAACGGAGGAGGAGGAAGCCAAAACTTCTGCTGCTTGGCCACTTGAGTAGAGGAAGGAGGAGTAACATCTCTGACTCGCTTCTTGGAAGCATCACACCTCAACTGAGCAGCCTCTTGCTTCAGTGCCATGTTGTAGAACTCATCGTATCTCAAGGGCTCAAAGAGGACAAGAGCTAGCTGAATTTCTTCTCTGAGACCACCCCTGAACTGATATATCATGCTCTTCTCATCAGGGACGTCCTGCTTAGCAAAGCGAGCGAGCTTCTGGAAAAACTTGTTGTAGTCATAGACAGACAAAGAGCCTTGTTTCAGATTGCGGAATTCCTCACGCTTGCTTTCAACCACGCTCTGAGGAATATGATGAGCTTGGAAATCTCGACGGAAATCATCCCAAGTGATAACACGTCCACCTCTGGAGTCCTTGTACTGCTGGAACCATTCTGCAGCTTGATCTTTGAGTTGGAAGGAAGCGAACTTGATAAAGTCCTCAGGCCTGACGTTACTGCACTCAAAATGCTTACACAGATCCACAAGCCAATCGTCAGCATCGGTTGCCTCAACACAATTGCTGAAAGTCTTTGGCCCGTTAGCAAGGAACTGGTTGAGTGAAGCAAAGCAATTCTGATTGCTGCCTTGATTCCCTTGGTTGCCTTGCTTGCGCTCTTGGAGAATTTGCATGATCAACTGTGTGTTTGCATTGGTTGCGGCCATCACAACTTGCCATGCCTCCGGAGGAGGTGGAGGTGGTGGCGGATCAGGATTCGGAGTCGTGCGCGTTGGAGGAGCCATCCTGAAGAGGTTGACCACCATTAGCACATTGATAGACAAATATTGAAGCTGAATCCAACGGAATGAAAATTGCAACATATAGTCTTCACATCCGAACAAAATGAACGAATGCATTCCTCTTGAAATGGTCACATATCCATAAATTGAGAAGCCACGTAGAATTAAGGTAGAGAAATAAATCAACAAGGTATGGATCAAGAACGAATAATCGGTAAGAAAACCCAATCTCAAACCAATATCCGTGGAAGAAAAACTAGAGCTACTAGAATTCCCACCTATGAAACTCTCGAACCTTTCCGGTTATGCAATCAGGTACAGGGGAAGCATAATATCTCACCCAAACTAGCACCTACATCCAGCTGTATCGATCCTTCAACACATAACCAAGAAACCTTCGAAAACCATCTACCTCAACCTTCGAAAAGCATCCGTTATACAAGTTATGGTGATACTCCCAAACTCCCGCCCCAGTACTGGGTGGCATCGAGGTTATCTCACCAACGAACTGCATAAAAGATATTTTCGATGTTGGCGTACTAAACTCAGGTATTTCAGAACTGCAACGATAAAATTATGATGACAACACCTCAGAGCTCAACTCCCCGGGACACTTCCACTAAACCCCTGACAGGAGGCACCAAGACAATGTTCTCATCATAAAACCATCGGAACGATTCTAAGATACCCGCATGATCCTAAATTTTTTTAGTGAAATTTGAGAAGAGAAGAGTCAAAACTCTATGTCAGGATGCCTTACCAAAGCGATGAGGAGACTGGGAAGTAAAAAGAATTCCTAATCTCTTCGATATATAATTCCTAATGATTCAAAACATTTTTCTAGACACAACTCGGCCGCTAAAACGATCAAGCAAGGGGGCTCCTAAGGTCGGGGAAGGCTCTGATACCAACTTATAACACCCTTGATGTGACTATAGCTCCCACGTGTCGAGGCACGACTTAGAGACATAATTGCATTGAAGGCATATGTCGCAAGTTAGGCAATCTTCACAACATCCCATGTAATATAAATAATAAAGGGGAGATAACATAGTTGGCTTACACTCGCCACGTCAATCAAGTACATAAGTAACATTACATCATCCAAACACTCATGGCCCGACTACGGCGCCAAAATAAAAGAGAACCCAACATGCGACAACGGTCCCGTTCACCCCCAACTGGGCACCACTACTGATCACCGGGAAAGGAAACATAGTAACGTTGAGAGTCCTCGTCGAACTCCCACTTGAGCTCATACGCGTCTCTTGGAGCGGAATCATCAGGCCCTGCATCTGGTGTAATAGTAATCTATGAGCCACAGGGACTCAGCAATCTCGCAGCCTCACGATCAAGACTATTTAAGCTTGTAGGTAAGGCAAGGTAAATATAGGTGGAGCTGCAGCAAGCGACTAGCAAATATGGTGGCTAAATTATTCGCAAAAGAGAGCGAGAAGAGGAGGCAAAGCACGAGCGAGAAACTAGAGAACAACCTGCGCAAACATTACTCCAACACCGTGTCCACTTCCCGGACTCCGCCGAGAAGAGGCCATCACGGTAACACACTCAGTTGATTCATTTTAATTAATTAAGGTTCAAGTTATCTACAACCGGACATTAACAAATTCCCATCTGCCCATAACCGTGGGCATGGCTTTCGAAAGTTCAATCCCTGCAGGGGAGTCCCAACTTAGCCCATGACAAGCTCTCACGGTCAACGAAGGAATAGACCTCCTCCCAAGACGTTCCGATCAGACTCGGTATCTCGGTAATTCAAGACAACTCCGACAATGGTAAAACAAGTCCAGCAACACTGCCCGCTGTGCCTACAAATCCCGATAGGAGCTGCACATATCTCGTTCTCAGGGCACACCGGATAAGCTAAGCGTACGGGAGCCAACGTAACCCAAGTTGCCAAGGGACGGCCCCGCACGGTGCTCTAGGTTGGACCAACACTCAGAGGAGCACTGGCCCGGGGGTGGGGGGGGGTTAAAATAAGATGACCCTTGAGTCCGCGAAACCCAAGGGAAAAGGCTAGGTGGCAAATGGTAAAACCAAGGTTGGGCATTGCTGGAGGAGTTTTATTCAAGGCGGACTGTCAAGGGGTTCCCATTATAACCCAACCGCGTAAGGAACGCAAAATCCGGGAACATAACACCGATATGACGGAAACTAGGGCGGCAAGAGTGGAACAAAACACTAGGCGAGAGGCCGAGCCTTCCACCCTTTACCAAGTATATAGATGCATTAAGATAACAAAGTAATATAATGATATCCCAACAAGTAAATAAATTTTCCAACAAGGAACGGCCTCCAATCTTCACCTGCAACTAGCAACGCTATAAGAGGGGCTGAGCAAAGCGGTAACATAGCCAATCAACGGTTTGCTAGGACATGGTAGGTTAGAGGTTTGACATGGCAATTTGGGAGGCTTGCAAGCAAGTGGTAGGCATCGTAGCAATGGCATAGCAAAAGAGCGAGCAAACTAGCATAGCAAAGATAGTAGTGATTTCGAGGGTATGATCATCTTGCCTGCACAGTTGTCAGAGTTGACTGGATCCTCGAAAGCAAACTCAACGGGCTCCTCGTTAGCGAACTCGTCTCTCGGCTCTACCCAAACAAGACAAACAAGCAACAAGGATACAATCAACCACGTGCAACTCAAACAACATGATGCAAAGATGATATGCTATGCGGAATGCGATGCGGGATGCAAAATGCAAGATATGACAGGAAATGCATGAACCTGGCCTCAACTTGGAAAACCAAGTGTGCCACTGGAAAGATGAGATGAAATCGCTTGAAAACGATATAAAGAACGCCGGAATCGGAGTTACGGTTTGGAAATGGCAAGTGATTCAAAAATGACACCGGTCTGCGATTTACAGCAAGTAGGCATCTAAATGCAATGAGATGAACATGCTACAACACCCAAACATGACAACAAAATACATGGCAGGGATGCTTACAAGATACTTAACAAAAGTCTAGCACTGAGCTACGGCCAATTCATCCATTAATAGGTTCAAACAAACATGGCAAAAATGCAAATGGCAAACAAATCTCAGACTTGGTGAAATTAACACTTGTCTGAAATTTCAGATCAGGTAGCCCTCTTCGGAGCAACAAAACTACATGCTACAGGACCTGAATATGGCAAAGTAAAGCATGGCATGGAGATACTCAAAGAGCTTAACAAAAGTCCTTTAGTGACCTTGAGCCAAAAGGGATCAGAAAATACAATTGCAAGCATGTGAACATAGCAAAAACATAATCAGTTTTCACACAGTCAAAACTGACACATGCTGAAATATAACTCAAGTAGGCATGTTTACGAGCTCGATGCACTCACTACGGTGCAAGTCATGGCAAGACAAGCATACATCCATCAAGAAGGCACAAAATGCAAGCTAGACATGGCAAGAACAATAGCATAGCATGCACGGATCAACTACAACACCACCGGCAAAATTGCAAACAAGTTGACAATCTGCCCAGATTCACAAAGTAGCAAAAGTAGAGCTTGATTGACTCAAGCTAGGGTGCTCCATAATTGCAAACAAAGACATGGATGGATAGAGCACTACAATATTAACAAAACTCCCTTACTGATCATCCTCAAAAGAGGCACGGATCACTAGGAAACAACAAGAACATATGGCATCATGAGATAAACAGATCCAGGACTTAGTGATATTACTAAGTCCCTGAAAACAGAATTAGCAAGTGCACCACTTTGCAAGCTTGCACTAGTCACCACACACATCCTAAAAATACACGGGTTGCACCTCTGGAAAGATGACAAAACCCTTAACAAAACACACGTAGAGCATCAGGTCATAGCATGCACACATTAATCATGGCAAAAATGACAAAAGTGCTAAACGGAGTAGTAGATCTGACAATTAACTCAAGTAGCCCTCTTCTAACAGCATTTCGGGCATCAAGATGAGCTCAAATGAAAATGATGCAATGGAACGAAATGATGTACTCTCTGAGATGAACATTTTATATGCTATATGCATGAATCAGAGCTACGGATGCAAAGTTACGGAGCCGCGAACATGAGCACTTGGACTGAGAATTTCAGGACTTAGACAAAAAATCAACCTCTAGGGTTTTTTATCTAGATCTCGCGCACGGAAATCGAGGAACTCCAGCAAGGAACTGTAGCTGCCGGAGAGGAGGAGGTTGCCGGCGACGAGGGGGAGGCCGTCCGGCGGCGGCCGGCGGGCACGGACGCCGGTGGCCGGGGGCGGC
>NC_057800.1:352191718-352193331 GCF_018294505.1 Triticum aestivum | reverse complement strand
AATGACGCCGTAGGCAAGCCCTGGGTCATGATATCGGCAAATTATTGGGAAGTAGGGATGTGTAAAACACGAATATGGCCAAGGGCCACCTGTTCCCGAACAAAATGAATATCCAACTCAATATGCTTGGTTCGTCGATGATGCACCGGGTTAGCGGAGAGGTAGACCGCCGAGACGTTGTCGCAGTAGACCATCGTGGCACGCTCAACATTGCAAGAGAGCTCCTGAAGCAGCTGGCGAAGCCATGAACACTCGGTGACGGCGTTGGCCACCGCACGATACTCAGCCTCAGCACTGGAACGAGAGACCGCAGGCTGCCGCTTGGACGACCACGAGATGAGTGAGGGTCCAAGATAGACACAATAGCCCGAAGTGGAGCGAAGAGTGTCGGAGCAGCCCGCCCAGTCTGCATCGGAGTAGGTGGTGAGGGCGGTGTCAGCGGAGGCATGAAGCGTGACGCCAAGATCCATAGTGCCACAGATATATCGGAGAATTCGCTTGACGGCAGCCCAATGAACGTCTCGAGGAGCACGCATATGAAGACACACCTGTTGCACGACATACTGGATCTCCGGTCGAGTCAGAGTGAGGTACTGGAGAGCACCAACAATAGACCGATATAAAGCAGCATCCGAAGCAGGAGAACTATCCGTGGCAGAAAGCCTGGCCTTCGTATCAACACGCGTAGCGGCGGGCTTGCAGTTAAGCATGCCGACGCGCTCTAGGAGCTCATGAGCGTACTTGCGCTGATGAAGGAAGAAGCCATCTGGACGACGCACCACCTCGACACCGAGGAAGTAGTGCAAAGGACCCAAGTCCTTGATGGCGAACTCAGCGCGAAGACGAGCCGTGAGCTGACTGAGGAGACCAGCCGTACATGCCATCAGGATGATGTCATCGACATAGAGCAGCAAGTAGGCCGTGCAGAGCCCTGATGATAGACGAATAACAAGGCGTCCGAGCGGGTAGAGTGGAACCCATGCTGGTGGAGAAATGCCGCGATGCGCTGGTACCAAGCGCGCGGAGCCTGCTTGAGTCCGTACACGGACCGTGAAAGCAGGCACACATGGTCGAGAAGCGCCGGGTCAACAAACCTGGTGGGCTGCTGGCAGAAGACCTGCTCCTCGAGGTGAACATGGAGGAAGGCATTGGAGACGTCCATCTGGTGCACCGGCCAAGCACGGGAGACCGCAAGGTGGAGAACCGTGCGTATCGTGCCGGGCTTAACGACCGGAGCGAAGGTGTTGGTGAAGTCGATGCCAGCACGCCGTCGGAAGCCACGAACGACCCAGCGCGCTTTGTAGTGATCAAGCGTACCATTAGGATGGAGCTTGTGTTTAAAGACCCACTTCCTGGTAATCACGTTGGCGTGTCGGGGATGGGGCAAGCTGCCACATCCGGTTGTGCAACAGGGCGTCAAACTCCTCTTGCATCGCAGCCATCCAGAGCGGGTCACGAAGAGCGGCTCGAACGGAGGATGGCAACGGCGACGGCTCAGAGGTGGATGCCGCATGGACGTAGTCATCCGAGGCGTAGCACGAGCTTGGGCGAAAAACGCCCGTACGAGCGCGGGTGACCGGACCGGCCACAGGTGCCGGGGGTGCCAAGGGCAC
>NC_057800.1:352187132-352191263 GCF_018294505.1 Triticum aestivum | reverse complement strand
GCGTCAGCGCCGCGGCTGTAGGAGGCGCCGCATGCGGGGGGCGTGCCTCAAAGCAAGGGGGTGGGCCAAGAGAGGCACACGAGCGCCCTGGGAGAGGCGTCTAGGAGCCCTCACCGGTGGCGGGAGGAACAGCTGGGGGTACCTGATGAAACGAAAACACATGCTCATCAAAGTAAACGTGCCGGGAAGTGAACACACGGTGGGAGACAGGATCATAGCACCGATATCCCTTGGAGTTGGAGGGGTAGCTGATGAAGATGCAAGCGACAGAACGAGGTGCGAGTTTGTGAGGAGCGGAGTCGGTAGTGCTAGGATAGCAAAGGCACCCGAAAATACGCAAGCCATCATAAGATGGGGGCGTACCGAAGAGAAGATGGTGAGGTGCATAGTTCCACCGTGGACGGCAAGGGCGAAGATTAAGGGAGAAGAGAGGCAGTGGCGAGTGCGTCCGGCCAGAAACGAGGCGACACATTAGCATAGAACAGGAGCGCGCGAAGTCGTTCAGAGTGCGAAGGACGCGTTCATCTCGACCGTTCTGCTGTGAAGTATACGAGCATGTGAGACGAAAAACTATGCCGTGGTGCGACAAAAAATACGGAAAGCAAGGTTGTCGAACTCTTTTCCATTGTCAATCTGAAGAGCAAAGATAGAACGCCCGAACTGCGTGCTGACATAGGAGTAAAAAGCCATCAAAGTGGAGAGTGCATCCGAGTTTCTGCGCAAAGAAAAAGTCCACACATAATGAGAATAATCATCAAGGATAACTAGATAATATAAATAATCCGAATTACTTGGAACCGAAGAGGTCCACACATCGTTGTGGATCAACTGAAAAGGAAACGAAGATATGGTGGTGGAGTTACTGAACGGGAGGCGAACATGTTTGCCAACACGACATGCATGGTAGGTGTGGTCCTCAATCTTATGACGACTGAAACTGAAACTCCTAAGAATATGATGAAGTGTGACGGGGTTGGGGTGACCCAAGCGAGCGTGACAGATATCAACTCTAGCGGAGAGAGCGACCGGTGCGGTGGTGGTGGATGAGGACGAATGCACTGGATAGAGCTCGTCAGGGCTGTCACATCGGTGGAAGACCATGCTGGTTCGAGCATCCTTGACACAAAAACCAAGATCATTAAATTCTACAGTGACAAGATTTTCATGAATGAAACAACGAACAGAGATAAGATTCTTAATAAGATGAGGAGACACAAGTATGTTAGACAAAGATAAAGACGTAGAAGTAGAAGAAAAAAGTGTGCCCAACATGTGTGATAGGAAGTGTGGAACCGTCGCCGACAATGATGCGGCGGTCGGTGGAGACAGGAGTGAAGGAGGCAAGGTTATCAGGATGAGCAAACATATGAGCCGTGGCACCGGTGTCCATGTACCAATCACCACCTCCAGTATAGTTGTTCAGCGTAGGAGCGGCATGCAGCCCGGTGAGGAGCACCGGGTCCCAGGGTGCCGGTGGCAGGGCGGCGAGGGGGACAGAGGCACCATGAGGAAGCCGTAACCGCCGCTCAGCGGAGCAGCGATGATGAGTACTCGCCATACAGCTGCGGAACCGCGTAGTAAGCATGATGCCCCAGCGGCAACTGCGGTGCCGGATAGGCCGGATGGTTCGCCGGAAAAGCCTGCGGCCCCGCTGACATATGCTGCAGGTATTGGGCATCGTCTGGGTGCTGCCTAGCGGGTGAGTGCTGGCCCGCTGACGACCCCACCAGTATCCGGGAGACCCGTACGCGGGCGAAGCCTCGTACGTGGGAACGGGCGCGTGGGCGGCCGCGCCAGAGGGCGCCGATGGTGGGGCATCGACATACACCAGCGGGGACAACGGAGCCGAGCCGTGCGGCAAGTCGGGGCGGGCTGGCGGGACGACGCCGGACATGCAGTAGGTGGCGTCCGCCCCAGACGGCGGCGGGGCCGCGCCGATGGCGGGACGGCAGCGGACGCCATCGCTGGTCCGACGGCGGCAGCGGGCGACACGGTGGGCGGCTGGCGACTAGCGCGGCAGCAGCAGCAGCTTGGGCAGCGCGGGCGAGGAACAACGACGTAGCTGTTGACGTATAATGTGCTACCTAGTCTCTTCCATTAGATCGATCTTTTGGTTGCATTGGCTAAAGCATGCACTTCTACATGGTATCAGAGCCAAGAGGTTTTGAATTCAAGACCCGGCTGACACAATTATATTGCAGCTCACTTGCAGTCTACGTTTATGTCTGAGGAAGCCACACGTGAGGGGGAACGTTGACGTATAATGTGCTGCTTAATCTCTTCCATCAAATCGGTTTTTTGATTGCATTGACTAGAGCATGCACTTCTACAGTAACAATCGGCGAGTAGTCAGATACAAGCGGTAGCGATCGGACGAGCAGACTACCTAGACAAAGACGGACGTGGTAGCTAGCGATCAGGAGACTAAGTTAGGCATTTGACGGACTTGCTAGCTAGCGATCAGGCAAGTTGGCTAGGGGGACGGACTTGCTAGCTAGCGATCAGGCAAGCGGGCTAGTGCAGACGCAGCAGCGCGCCTGGGAGGAGGCAACGCGGCTTGCTAGCGCTGGCGACGGGTAGCGAGCAACGAATCGGTGAGCGGCTCGGGATCGACCGGGCAGGAGCGGCGGCCGGCGCGGGCGAAGGGTGCGCGAACGGCGGCGGCGAGGTGACGGTGACGGCGGCAGAAACCAGAGAAAAACTTAGGAAACTGATACTATATATGAGATTGTGATTACACAATATATTGTTTTTCGTGCATAAGCATGTATATATGATGTATAAAGATGTGCCACAGACCTTAACTATAAAAGAAACTAAGAGACGGGCCCAACACACAATATGCACATAACATATATACTCAACAATTTTGACCCACATAAATACTACAATTGTTTTACTTAACATTTTCTACATATAATAGAATAGTTGGAATTAATGACGTAGCAATCAATTAACAATTTAGATGGAATGATATTCACTAACACTGGTGTGTTCCTAATTTCCATTCAATTACCAAAAAAGCCAGATTAGTAGTATGCACATGCGGGACTTAAGAAAAACAGAATAAACCCAGAAGGCAACATACCATCAAGATTGTTCTCACATATATTTAATGAAGCCAGTTTAAGCTGTTTTGCTAAAAATTCCAGATCAACGGGAGCAAATACATTAGTGACAAAGCGCTAAGTCATATATGTTGTCTTGTATCACCTTTTTTGTTCAAATCTTCTCCAAGTACTACACCAAAGATTAAAACTACTCTATCAAATTTGGTCCACATGATCTATAGGTTAGTGTGTGTTGTTTGGAAAATCTTGAGTAAATATAAGTTGATTGATCCCCCCTTGTTAGAATTTTATCACACAGAGCATGAGAAGACCAGTATGCACATCCTAGAAGTTCACACATAATCTCTTACTCTATGCGCAGAGATATCGACTTATTAATATGATATTTTTTGTTTAAATGCAGGAAGTTTGTCAATCTTTTGTTTTTGCCTTCCAAGAACAGCATAGTGAGAAACTTCCCATTATATTGTGACATCAGATGGGAAAATACTATCATATATGTTACACGATTGTACTTAAGTAACACTGACAGGTTTGATATAAAAAAATACAATATAAAGTTTGATCAGTAATCCACCATTCAGATGCCCACTTGAAATGAAGGATATAATCTTTGGACCGGAGTTGAAAAAGGTGCCTTAGTGAGCAATATTTGGCATAGGAAGGATAATTTATCCACTGGAAAGCATTAAAGAAGTGTGTGTTCAACCTTCAGAATAAAGATACAGGACATTTATATAACTTTGAGTAGCTAAAATAAAAAAAATGACAAATGGAGCAATCCCTCGAACGTTGGAGGACCTACTGAAGATGGATTTGGTGGAGACGGCATAAAAACTGAGAGTCATCCTCCTTGCATACGGATTGGGTGCGGCCACTATCCACGGAATATTTCATATAGACTATTTATTTTTAATTGTCCACTTTGTGATAACCCCACAAATTTCTATAGTTCAGTAGAACTACTTACCACCTTGTACAATTATAAATAATAATCAGTTGATCTGCCGATGAATCGAATATAAGTCAACATGGTTGAAATACTTCTTTGAATATTCCT
>NC_057800.1:352178418-352186967 GCF_018294505.1 Triticum aestivum | reverse complement strand
ATAGTAGCACTATTCTGATCCTGGGATCAGAATAGTTATTCGGATCATGGTCGGCCCTGTATAGGCGCGTGGAGGTCTTCCCGAACTCCTGATCCGGTAGGAAAAGAAAAAACAACTTACTGTCATCCTCGACCTCCCACCCCGCGCCGCCCCACCCATCGAACGCGCCCCCGCCACAGGCTCAGCCCGCACCGGCGCCCCTGCGACTCCGGGCACCGCCTGTGACGCCCGGGTAATCAAGCTACAGTAACCCTCTGCTAATGATGCCACATCACTTCGATTATTTTCGCTAATCTCGTGTTAGTTCGGAACCGATTTAAATTCATATTCAAAATCAAGCAAACAATAAACGTTTTCAAAAGTCAAAACTAAAATGTTCTAAATGTGACAAATAATTCATAAGTAATGTTGGTGGAGAAACCACATTTTTATAAAAGTTCTAAATGCATTTAATTAATTAAACAGTAGGTAAGACAAATACATAAATGCTTTGGTATTTTATAAAATACTAAACTATATTATTTGGGGGTTAAACCTTTTTGTGGTAGAGGTATAATTAGTGTTACTATTTAAGGTACAACTTTTATGTTTTATAAAACTAGAATAAAATAAAACACTAACAGAAAAGGAAAATTAAACAAAAGCAAAATAAAGACAAAAGAAAGAGAAACCCCCTCCCTCGCTGGGCCTCGACCCAGCAGGCCATTGGGCCAACCAGCCCAACTGGGCAAAGGCCCAGCCGGTCACCCCACTCCCCCATAACCCCTGGGCGACCAAACCCTAGCCCCTCTTCCCCCCACTACGCCCGACCCCACTCTCTCTCGCTCGCTCCCCCCCCACTCCCCCCGATTTCTAGATCGGGGCAACCACCCCGACCACATCGTCCCTGACGCCGCCGCGCACACCGTCGCCGCCTCGTCCCGCCTCTGCTTCGCCGAAGCACCTCCTCGTCCTCTTCCCCGTCGGATCGCCCGGGCCCGTAGTCGCTCGACCCCGACGCCGGCACCTCTCCCGCATGGCGCCTGCCCCCTCGACCCGTACTGGACCAGGAGCTCGACCCGGGCGCCCCGATGCCGCTCGTCCTTGTCGCATCGCCTCGCCTCGCCGTCCACGTCGCCAACGACGCCACTCGACTCCACCCCGCCGCGTCCCCGACGCCTCCGCACCGATGCCGCCCCGTTTGTGACCGCGCCGTGGCCGGAATGCCTCGTCCCCGTCGCTCGCGTCCCCGTCTCTCCATCGTCGGCGCCATCACGCCTCGCCGCCCAACTCCCCTCCAACGGGGGTGAGAGCCCTATCCCCCTGCTTCCCTCTCCTCGTCGTCCTGCTCTTGCTCTGCCCGCGCCCGGTCGCGCTCCGTCGCCCCGAGTAGCCCCTGCATCGAGGTCACCACGCCCTGGCCTCGCCTGGCCCGCGCCTAACCCCGCCCGACACGCCACCGTGCGCGCACGCCTATCGCCTCATCGTCCCGCTCCGCCCTGCTACCGTCGCCACTTGCCGCCGCACTCCACCCCACCGTGGCCTTGCTGCTGCCACCCCCGGCGCCCGCCCCGCGTTGGCGCCCAGCCACACACGGGTGGGCTGCGGCCAGTGCCCGCATGCCCAGCGCCCAAGTCGGGTGCACCCCCCCCGGGCCAGCGCCCATTCTGGTGTGCCTGACGCCCGACCCGCTATGGCCCCTAGGGCCAATGACATGAGGGGCCTACGCCCAGAACGAAATTAGAAAAAAAAGAATTAAGAAAATAAATTAATAAATAATAATTAAAATATTAATTAATTAACTAAAGGATTAATTAACTTAATTAAACCTGATTAGATTAGCCTAATCACTTAGTTTAGTTAATTAATTTGTTAGGTTAGTTGACAGTCAATGACATGCGGGACCCACATGTCAGGTTGACCAGGTCAACTTTTGACGTCATGATGACGTCAGCAAACACTATTCTTGATAATGTTAGTTTAAATTAATTAAATAAAATCTAAAAATGATTAAAACTTCATAAAATCATATAAAATAAACCGTAGCTCAGATGAAAATACTTTCTACATGAAAGTTGCTCAGAACAACGAGACGAATCCGGATACGCGGTCCGTTCGTCCGCCACACACCCCTAACCTATCGAACCCGCAACTTTCCCCCTCCGGCTCCTCTGCCCGAAAACACGAAACACCGGGAATACTTTCCCGGGGGTTTTCCCCCCTTCACCGGTATCACCTACTACCGCGTTAGGGCACACCGAACACCGCGTATTGCCTTGATATATTTTGTGGTGCTTTGTTTGCTCTGTATTCATTATTTCTTCCCCCTCTTCTCTCCGGTAGACTACGAGACCGACGCTGCTGCTGACCAGTTCGACTACGGAGTTGACGACCCCTCTCTCTTGCCAGAGCAACCAGGCAAGCCCCCCCTTTGATCACCAGATATCGCCTACTCTTCTCTATACTGCTTGCATTAGAGTAGTGTAGCATGTTACTGCTTTCCGTTAATCCTATTCTGATGCATAGCCTGTCATTGCTGCTACAGTCATTGATACCTTACCCGCAATCCTAAATGCTTAGTATAGGATGCTAGTGTTCCATCAGTGGCCCTACACTCTTGTCTGTCTGCCATGCTATACTACTGGGCTGTGATCACTTCGGGAGGTGATCACGGGCATATACTATATACTTTACACTGTTACATTACCTATGATACTGTTCGGAGTTGGGGGCTGAAGGGGCAGGTGGCTCCATCCCGGTAGAGGTGGGCCTGGGTTCCCGACGGCCCCCGACTGTTACTTTGTGGTGGAGCGACAGGGCAGGTTGAGACCACCTAGGAGACAGGTGGGCCTGGCCCTGTTCGGCGTTCGCGGATACTTAACACGCTTAACGAGATCTTGGTATTTGATCTGAGTTGGCTACGAGCTTATACGCACTAACCATCTACGCGGGAGTAGTTATGGGTATCCCGACGTCGTGGTATCAGCCGAAGCACTTCAGACGTCAGCGACGGAGCGGCGCGCGCCGAATTGGACTGGAACGCCACTAGGCTAGGTCTGCTTTCGGCCGCCCTCGCAACGTGCAGGTGTGCTATGGGTGATGGGCCCAGACCCCTGTGCGCTTAGGTTTAGACCGGCGTGCTGGCCTCTCTGTTTTGCCTAGGTGGGGCTGCGACATGTTGATCTTCCGCGGCCGGGCATGACCCAGGAAAGTGTGTCCGGCCAAATGGGATCAAGCGTGTTGGGTTATGTGGTGCACCCCTGCAGGGAAGTTAATCTATTCGAATAGCCGTGATCTTCGGTAACAGGACGACTTGGAGTTGTACCTTGACCTTATGACAACTAGAACCGGATACTTAATAAAACACACCCTTCCAAGTTCCACAGACAACCCGGTGATCGCTTTTCTACAGGGCGACGAGAGGAGGATCGCCGGGTAGGATTATGCTATGAGATGCGCTTGGAGATGCTACCTGGATATGCTACTTGGAGATGCTACTTGGAGGACTTCAATCTACTCTCTTCTACTTGCTGCAAGACGGAGGCTGCCAGAAGCGTAGTCTTCGACAGGATTAGCTATCCCCCTCTTATTCTGGCATTCTGCAGTTCAGTCCACTGATATGGCCTCCTTACACATATACCCATGCATATGTAGTGTAGTTCCTTGCTTGCGAGTACTTTGGATGAGTACTCACGGTTGCTTTCTCCCCCCTTTTTTCCCCTTTCCTTTCTTTCTGGTTGTCGCAACCAGATGCTGGAGTCCAGGAGCCAGACGCCACCGTCGACGACGACTACTACATTGGAGGTGCCTACTACTACGTGCAGGCTGACGACGACGACCAGGAGTAGTTAGGAGGATCCCAGGCAGGAGGCCTGAGCCTCTTTCGATCTGTATCCCAGTTTGTGCTAGCCATCTTATGGCAACTTGTTTAACTTATGTCTGTACTCAGATATTGTTGCTTCCGCTGACTCGTCTATGATCGAGCACTTGTATTCGAGCCCTCGAGGCCCCTGGCTTGTATTATGATGCTTGTATGACTTATTTTATTTGTAGAGTTGTGTTGTGATATCTTCCCGTGAGTCCCTGATCTTGATCGTACACATTTGCGTGCATGATTAGTGTACGATTGAATCGGGGGCGTCACAAGTTGGTATCAGAGCCGACTGCCTGTAGGAATCCCCCTTCCAACTCCTTGGCCGAAGTCGAGTCTAGACTTTACAAAACTTTTACTAACATGGCTGTGCGGCCCATGGGCCCACATCGCCATTGGGTGGTACTAGGATCTTTTACTCCTTGACCTTTACTCTGGGACGCTGATCTCTCCTCTATTCGGGTTAAATGAAGTTTACTAAATCTAACAATAGGATCTCGTTATCACTTTCACCCGGAGAGCCCCTTGTTACTGATGATCGTTTGCTGCACCAGAAGACCCTGAAGATACTCTCCGCTGTTAACTCGAGAACTTGTGTTCATCGCGTTTGCAATTCCCCTTCCACCGTAAACCCTTATGGTTAACTACTTGCAGTTGTTATTCTTACCTTCATCCCCAGTTGGTCTTGTTATTACAAGATACCCCGAAAAACTCGTCGTTGTTTCGATAATCCTTTGAGCTTACTGCCTTGCTGTTCTTTGTCACCTGAATACCCCTATGGTTGATTCTCGCACTTATCGAGTATCCGCTCATCCCCCAGTTGTTCATGTGTTACAAAAAAGTCTTCGAAATACCATTCGATATTCCGAAAATCCTTAGCAACCTATTGCTCTGGAATTTCTTGTTTGCTTTCATTATGATTAATCCCATAAGTATAGTAATCATATTGGCATCCTTTGTCACCATCATTTTTGAGTCCGTTGATTCAATACGTTGTGAATGTTCGCAATCATCAGTCGAGTCCTAGGATTATTTTTCCGGCTCAGACGTCATTTTGAACATATGCTTTCTCTAAACCGTGTGAACCCGAAAGTTTTCATGAATCATACTCTTCTGGTGCTTCGCCAGATAAAATTTCAACACTGCAACTTCATCGAACGTGAGAGGTGAATGGAAGATTATACATTGAAGAAGTGGGAGTCGACCTTGAACTTTGTGTTCATGCCCATGGACACGATGTAGATCCTATCATGGAAGCTTCTTGTAATAATAACTATTTCCTTGTTATAATATCATTTGGAATCTATGAATTGATCCTTTGCAATCATGGATCCGACCATATTTTCTACTTGATTCCATTTCTCGGACAAGTTAAACCACTTGTCCTCTACAGATCAATGCACCCATCCAACCTCTATTTTGATCTACCTTCGAGTACTAACCCCCTAGTATCTCGAGGATATCAACCGATTGCACTACATCTTATGCATTTCTGATGAAGTAGTGCCTTACTCCGTCATAGTCACTCCACGGGTTCTAGGTTGTCGTCAACCGAGAACACCGATTAGTGAATCGAATCGCCCCTGTGATTCAGTACTCCTAGTACATTGTGGATGAGAAGTTTAATACTCCAACACATCATTCCTAGCCTGATCGGCTATATCATTTTGTGCTAAATTTTAACTATGCTACCCGGTCCTTTCTTCCTGGAGCACAATTTTCGACAGTGAGCTAAGCTTACGTTGATTTTCCTCGTCATATCATTTCACCTTGAACAACAAGCTTGATTTCAAGTTTGTGTCGTACCCATGGTTCCAATAACCTTTTGCTTCATAATTCCTTTAACTTGATGTCATCGCCGATGGATTACATCTTCGTGGAGCCTCTCGACAAAATTTGTCGTGATCATCATCAACATCTTGACTCCTTCCTGGATATCAATTGAATTCATGATGAGAAATACCATCCTTGCCCTCGATTATTTGAATTTTCATCGACCACTTTAATGCCTCCCCTCCAACACAAACTTGTTCGTGTTTTGTGTTGTACCTTGAGATCCTTGCTACTCAACTTATGTTATGTTCTACCTTGGAGTATTGCTATCTTCTATGTCAAGAATGTCATGGGAAATTCACCACCCTTAAGAATTCTTGATACAAGTGATACTTATTAACATCACCATTCTTTTCTTGGTCCTCGTGTTGTTTCTAACCGGAATACCGACAAATGGTCTGTGATGTGTAAATTCTAAACTTATAGCAACCCTATTGCTTTGAAGTTATTGGTCTATAGTTTCATTCTACGTCTATGGCTTATTGAATCATCATTCGAACATTTATCGTGCAACCCATCCCATATTTCGGGTGCACCTGTGAACCAAGGTTTAATTGTGGATGTTTTTCTCGAACATACATCATTATATCCTTTGATGTGACAATTGATATCTCCTTGTTCACATAATTGTGGAAATCCATCTTTTGAAAATCTCGGTGAATTGTCGCTGAGTTCATCAGCTACCTCCTCTTCCTCTCCTTGAATTACTGAGGAACTCTTGTTTCGGGACTCGCTTCCATTGTACATTTCCCGAGAATCTTGCCATGACATCTCGTCGATTTGTTTTGTGCCTTTTCTTCTCGGGCATCCTGAGTCTGAGGTATCCTAACACCAATCAGATCTGAACCTCGGTCGGATATGATGGTTGGAGCATATTTTCAAGAGTTATAACATTGGTCCTTGTATGACCCGGTAAGGTGATGGCATGCCTAGCACACTTGACCGGAGGACCTATTGTTATAGTATCCTCTTTAGCAATGTTACCCATTCTTTCATGAGGAAATTGTAAAACTTATTCTACAAGATGTTCCTGATGGATCCTTTGTGTATCCAAAGTCCGACCTTTGCTTGAAGACCATGTCAATGCTATCTCGAATGCATGTCTGCGCTACTCCGATCATCAATAAGAGCATTTGAAGCACAATGCTAAATTCTCTTTATCAGTTATCCAAACACCGTTGTATGGGTAACATCTTGATTAATCCTTGCCTCTTTTTTTTTGAATGGTGAGGTACTTGCTCTCCTACCACGTATGCCATGTTCTGCTTGTACATGGGAAGGATATACTCCTACTAATTGTGTGTAATCACAATTTTTCTTTAATCAGATAATCGTGTTTTCCTTTCCATTCGTTTGTTTAACCTTTCCTGAATCTGACTTAACTAAGCAGAGATAATTCCCTGCTTAGGTAGGCACCTTGTTGTACCACTCTGTCTGTAAGATCCTGTTACTACTATTGATGACATTCCGGTAACCACCGATGGGTGATAACTTTGCCAATTGGTTCGCCTTGTTTAACAAGCAGGAAAATTGCTCTCTTCGTTCCCCGTCCTTGGTACCGACATTGTTGCCGGCATAGCTGACAAGCTATTCACTGACATGCCTCCCTGTCGCGGCTGTGCAAGATGTCACCACCCTTCCTACTTTCAACCCACATGGTGGGCCCATAACCCACAGGTCCACTGGATCGAAACCTGACTCTTCTTTACAACCCGGATTCTAATGTATCCTTTGCACCTGGCTTCGTATGTGATTCACAAGCTAAATGCTATACCATTATTCATCCTGGAATCAAACAACATGTTATTCTCGTTGTTCAAACCCCCACTCCAGCTTCTGTCTAGTCATTGAATGATTGCCTACCCGTTTGAAACTTTGGTACCATCGTATAATGCACTCAACGAATCCACTGAAATACAACTCGTGGGGGTACCTTATGTATTTCCCATTGAGTTCACCTTCAGATGCCCATCTTAGTGGAGATGCGTTCTTCTGGAGTTTTTCCCCTTGATCGCGTTCGTAGGACGACGGAGATCCCGAAGAAAGGATGACGACTTGATCATGGAGACTTGAAGAATAGAAATGAAGACATCAACGGAAGGGATCAACCTCTTCGAAAGGGCAGCCAAGACCGAGAAGACTCATTAGGTTTTTCGCTACGAGCACCTTTCCCCCCTTAATCCACCGCTTAAATCTCGGGACGAGATTTCTTGTAGTGGAGGAGAATTGTGACGCCCGGGTAATCAAGCTACAGTAACCCTCTGCTAATGATGCCACATCACTTCGATTATTTTCGCTAATCTCGTGTTAGTTCGGAACCGATTTAAATTCATATTCAAAATCAAGCAAACAATAAACGTTTTCAAAAGTCAAAACTAAAATGTTCTAAATGTGACAAATAATTCATAAGTAATGTTGGTGGAGAAACCACATTTTTATAAAAGTTCTAAATGCATTTAATTAATTAAACAGTAGGTAAGACAAATACATAAATGCTTTGGTATTTTATAAAATACTAAACTATATTATTTGGGGGTTAAACCTTTTTGTGGTAGAGGTATAATTAGTGTTACTATTTAAGGTACAACTTTTATGTTTTATAAAACTAGAATAAAATAAAACACTAACAGAAAAGGAAAATTAAACAAAAGCAAAATAAAGACAAAAGAAAGAGAAACCCCCTCTCTCGCTGGGCCTCGACCCAGCAGGCCATTGGGCCAACCAGCCCAACTGGGCAAAGGCCCAGCCGGTCACCCCACTCCCCCATAACCCCTGGGCGACCAAACCCTAGCCCCTCTTCCCCCCACTACGCCCGACCCCACTCTCTCTCGCTCGCTCCCCCCCCACTCCCCCCGATTTCTAGATC
>NC_057800.1:352160238-352178101 GCF_018294505.1 Triticum aestivum | reverse complement strand
CTGACGCCGCCGCGCACACCGTCGCCGCCTCGTCCCGCCTCTGCTTCGCCGGAGCACCTCCTCGTCCTCTTCCCCGTCGGATCGCCCGGGCCCGTAGTCGCTCGACCCCGACGCCGGCACCTCTCCCGCATGGCGCCTGCCCCCTCGACCCGTACTGGATCGGGAGCTCGACCCGGGCGCCTCGATGCCGCTCGTCCTTGTCGCATCACCTCGCCTCGCCGTCCACGTCGCCAACGACGCCACTCGACTCCACCCCGCCACGTCCCCGACGCCTCCATACCGCTGCCGCCCCGTTTGTGACCGCGCCGTGGCCGGAATGCCTCGTCCCCGTCGCTCGCGTCCCCGTCTCTCCATCGTCGGCGCCATCACGCCTCGCCGCCCAACTCCCCTGCAACGGGGTTGAGAGCCCTATCCCCCTGCTTCCCTCTCCTCGTCGTCCTGCTCTTGCTCTGCCCGCGCCCGGTCGCGCTCCGTCGCCCCGAGTAGCCCCTGCACCGAGGTCACCACGCCCTGGCCTCGCCTGGCCCGCGCCTAACCCCGCCCGACACGCCATCGTGCGCGCACGCCTATCGCCTCATCGTCCCGCTCCGCCCTGCTACCGTCGCCACTTGCGGCCGCACTCCACCCTACCGTGGCCTTGCTGCTGCCACCCCCGGCGCCCGCCCCGCGTTGGCGCCCAGCCACACACGGGTGGGCTGCGGCCAGTGCCCGCATGCCCAGCGCCCAAGTCGGGTGCACCCCCCGGGCCAGCGCCCATTCTGGTGTGCCTGACGCCCGACCCGCTATGGCCCCTAGGGCCAATGACATGTGGGGCCTACGCCCAGAACGAAATTAGAAAAAAAAGAATTAAGAAATAGATTAATAAATAATAATTAAAATTAATTAAAATATTAATTAATTAACTAAAGGATTAATTAACTTAATTAAACCTGATTAGATTAGCCTAATCACTTAGTTTAGTTAATTAATTTGTTAGGTTAGTTGACAGTCAATGACATGCGGGACCCACATGTCAGGTTGACCAGGTCAACTTCTGACGTCATGATGACGCCAGCAAACACTATTCTGGATAATGTTAGTTTAAATTAATTAAATAAAATCTAAAAATGATTAAAACTTCATAAAATCATATAAATAAACCGTAGCTCAGATGAAAATACTTTCTACATGAAAGTTGCTCAGAACAACGAGACGAATCCGGATACGCGGTCCGTTCGTCCGCCACACACCCCTAACCTATCGAACCCGCAACTTTCCCCCTCCGGCTCCTCCGCCCGAAAACACGAAACACCGGGAATACTTTCCCGGGGGTTTTCCCCCCTTCACCGGTATCACCTACTACCGCGTTAGGGCACACCGAACACCGCGTATTGCCTTGATATATTTTGTGGTGCTTTGTTTGCTCTGTATTCATTATTTCTTCCCCCTCTTCTCTCCGGTAGACTACGAGACCGACGCTGCTGCTGACCAGTTCGACTACGGAGTTGACGACCCCTCTCTCTTGCCAGAGCAACCAGGCAAGCCCCCCCCTTTGATCACCAGATATCGCCTACTCTTCTCTATACTGCTTGCATTAGAGTAGTGTAGCATGTTACTGCTTTCCGTTAATCCTATTCTGATGCATAGCCTGTCATTGCTGCTACAGTCATTGATACCTTACCAGCAATCCTAAATGCTTAGTATAGGATGCTAGTGTTCCATCAGTGGCCCTACACTCTTGTCTGTCTGCCATGCTATACTACTGGGCTGTGATCACTTCGGGAGGTGATCACGGGCATATACTATATACTTTACACTGTTACATTACCTGTGATACTGTTCGGAGTTGGGGGCTGAAGGGGCAGGTGGCTCCATCCCGGTAGAGGTGGGCCTGGGTTCCCGACGGCCCCCGACTGTTACTTTGTGGCGGAGCGACAGGGCAGGTTGAGACCACCTAGGAGACAGGTGGGCCTGGCCCTGTTCGGCGTTCGCTGATACTTAACACGCTTAACGAGATCTTGGTATTTGATCTGAGTTGGCTACGAGCTTATACGCACTAACCATCTACGCGGGAGTAGTTATGGGTATCCCGACGTCGTGGTATCAGCCGAAGCACTTCAGACGTCAGCGACGGAGCGGCACGCGCCGAATTGGACTGGAACGCCACTAGGCTAGGTCTGCTTTCGGCCGCCCTCGCAACGTGCAGGTGTGCTATGGGCGATGGGCCCAGACCCCTGTGCGCTTAGGTTTAGACCGGCGTGCTGGCCTCTCTGTTTTGCCTAGGTGGGGCTGCGACGTGTTGATCTTCCGCGGCCGGGCATGACCCAGGAAAGTGTGTCCGGCCAAATGGGATCAAGCGTGTTGGGTTATGTGGTGCACCCCTGCAGGGAAGTTAATCTATTCGAATAGCCGTGATCTTCGGTAACAGGACGACTTGGAGTTGTACCTTGACCTTATGACAACTAGAACCGGATACTTAATAAAACACACCCTTCCAAGTTCCACAGACAACCCGGTGATCGCTTTTCTACAGGGCGACGAGAGGAGGATCGCCGGGTAGGATTATGCTATGAGATGCGCTTGGAGATGCTACCTGGATATGCTACTTGGAGATGCTACTTGGAGGACTTCAATCTACTCTCTTCTACTTGCTGCAAGACGGAGGCTGCCAGAAGCGTAGTCTTCGACAGGATTAGCTATCCCCCTCTTATTCTGGCATTCTGCAGTTCAGTCCACTGATATGGCCTCCTTACACATATACCCATGCATATGTAGTGTAGTTCCTTGCTTGCGAGTACTTTGGATGAGTACTCACGGTTGCTTTCTCCCCCCTTTTTTCCCCTTTCCTTTCTTTCTGGTTGTCGCAACCAGATGCTGGAGTCCAGGAGCCAGACGCCACCGTCGACGACGACTACTACATTGGAGGTGCCTACTACTACGTGCAGGCTGACGACGACGACCAGGAGTAGTTAGGAGGATCCCAGGCAGGAGGCCTGCGCCTCTTTCGATCTGTATCCCAGTTTGTGCTAGCCATCTTATGGCAACTTGTTTAACTTATGTCTGTACTCAGATATTGTTGCTTCCGCTGACTCGTCTATGATCGAGCACTTGTATTCGAGCCCTCGAGGCCCCTGGCTTGTATTATGATGCTTGTATGACTTATTTTATTTGTAGAGTTGTGTTGTGATATCTTCCCATGAGTCCCTGATCTTGATCGTACACATTTGCGTGCATGATTAGTGTACGATTGAATCGGGGGCGTCACACCGCCGCCCCTGCAACCCCGGGCGCCGCCGCACTCGGCAACCTCGCGAGTCGCCGTCCCCTGCGATCTCGGGCGCCGCCACCCTCCTGGCACCGGCACCTCCTCTCCAGCATGCCTCCCGCCGCCACCCCCTGTCCACGGCACCTCCTCTCCGGCCCGCCTCCCACCGCCTCCTCTCCTTCTTCTCGGATGCACCAACATCCCTGCCAATACACACCGCTTCCCAAATCCTCCTGACGACCGAGGCCCGGCCAACCACCCTCCGTGGACCACCTGTGCTGGCACCGCCGCGAATCCCCACCACAGCATCGCCCCACCGCACAGCAGATCCCATGCAGGTCTACCCCATGCTCCTGGAGGTCGACTGCGCCACCGCACGAAGTTCACCGACCAGATGCTTTGGCTGGATCCGTCACTGGTGCGTCGCCTCGGTTAATCTCCACCACCGCCCCTACAGCTCCCCAATTCCGGCCGACCTCGGTGTCGTCGAGCTCCCTTCCCCATCGGACTGGGCCTCATCATCCCGCATGCAGCCTCGCCGTGGCCAAGAGCAATGCCAAGCCACTGAATCCCCACGCGACGCTAACTCCATCTTAGTCACAGCCGCGCGGGGCCCAGCTAGACAGCAGCTCACATGGCGTTAGTGTTCGCACCAGGAACGCGCATGTTGCGGTTGTAGAATCTTCCTAGGCTGAACTCCTCCGGCCGTTCAACTCTGCATCTGCGCGTCATTCAGTTTGAGGAGCTCGACGAGTATGATTTATCAGAGGAGAAACCCCAGTCTCGCTTTAATTCCAATGAATTTAGATCATTTTCTACTGCTTCTACTGATGCGCTCCGCTCAATTCTTCCTTCTGCCAAAAGTGTAGCTATGTGTGGATTTCGTTTGGTGGCATGGGATCGAATGGCGAAAGATAAAGGACACATGGGTGGTGAGGAGATAGAGTAGAAGATGTGGTGTAGAAAAGAAAGAACGTGTGCACCAATAAGTCTTGCTTTTTGCATGTGTGATTATGTGTTGTTCTTTCTGTAGTTCTTATCCGCACAGGGGATGCTCGGCCAAGGGAGAAACCGAGTGGCGCCTGAGCTCCAGCTCCATGGCCATGCTCTGCCATTGCAATCACTGTTTTAGTTGACCTTCTCGGGAGGTCGCCTCGACCTTCGTCAATGACAGAAATCGTCAAGGACTGAGATTCACCAAGCGTGAGATTGTTTTTTCACTGCCTTGTTTGACCCGCTTGACTACCAACTACGGATTTTAGCAAGCAAAAAATGGATGTTATGAGAGAGGCTCATGGTGTATGTTTGGGACTGCTTCACTTTGGACCCGCTTGACTACCAACTACGGATTTTAGCAAGCAAAAAATTGGTTTCGCTTCACTAAATTCACTTTGAAGCAGTTCCATCTAGAAGTTGTAGTACTACCAAAGGAAATGTTTGGCCGCCATCTAGCTCCAGCTTCAACAATGAGAAATTTGGTGGAATGATCTATTTGATTGGTTGAGGAGGAACAAACGAAGGGGTATCCACTTACTGGTGGCAGTGGTGGGTAATTTCCACCCAACTCCAGCTTCTAGAGTTTTTTGAAGCACCCCCTAAAGAGCTTCATAAAAAACTGAGAGTTGTACCCCAGATTCTAGTTTTTTTGTGGAGCGGCATATTGTGGAGCTACCCCGTTTGGCTTGTGTTTTCTGGAGCGGAGCTGAATTTTAAGGAGCAGAGCAGTCCCAAACAGACTCTTACATGTGCAAATACACACAAAAAATATTGTTTTGTGAATTAAAATAATTCTTTCAATCCATTACAAATTTGGAACAAAAATGCTCTATACTAAAAAGTTTTTCCTATTCAACAACTTTTTAAAGGTGTATAAATATTTTTATTCTAAAACAAAATGGTGCATGTTGTTTGAAACAAAATCTTAACCATTATGTTTTAGAAATTCATGGCTTAGATATAAATGCGAAGTTCACGTGTACCATATACTGAAGAAATTCATTAATGAAAAAAAGGACCGTCTTGGCCATTTCATTGACAACAAAAAAATGCCTAAAAATGTTGTGACAAAAAAAACAAATATTAGAAAAATGGAAAAAAACTATAATTTTGTTTTGTAAAAAGTTAGAGCGGGTCGATGTCTATAAAAACTCATATTTTTTCCATTACTAAAGCGAAACAAAGAAAAGTCCAAACTGATAACTTCCAAAAGTTCACGTAGTACATGGTGTGTGTTTCGTATGAGAAAAATACAATAATAACGCAAATTCTAAAAGTTTTGTTGCTAGAAGTTTCAAGTGCTCGGCCCGAAAAACTTCAAAAATTCTTCTAAAAGAGGTTCACCATGTGTTTAGATGTCCAAAAACAGATACAAAATATGTTGTTTTGGGTGTTTTAAAATAATTCTCTCAAACCAGAGAGAAGTTCAAAGTGATAACAACCGGAAGTTCACGTACTGCATGGTGTGCGTTTTGTATGGAAAAAAATACAATAAGAAGGTTAAAAAATGTTGCTAGAAGTTCAAGTGCTCGGCCCAGGAAAAAACATAAATTCATGAGAGAGAGGTTCACAATGTATTCAAAAACTTTCCAAACGGTATATCTTATGCTCTATTCCAAAGGGTATATCACACGCTCTATTCCAAAAAACGGTTAAAACAACTTGGTGTATGTTGTTCAGAATTTATATTGCGGGACGTCCGACCTTCAATTACATATTTTAAAAATGGCAAAAAATGGCGTCCGACCTTCAATTGCGTGTAATTCGACGTACACACAAAAATGTGACAGAAGTTCATAGTGAAAACAGCGAGAAGTCCAAGTACTGCAAGGAATGCATTTTCAGTTGAGAATAAAATTATATAAAAATAAAAGATTAAAAGGTTTGTTAAAAGAAGTTCAATTGCTCTGTGCGGGAAAGTTCAAAAATTATTGCAAGAGAGTTTCACCTTGTATTTCCATATTCCAAAACACATAAAAATTATTTTTTTGTGTTTTAAAATAATTCTCTCAATCCACAAAGAAGTTCAGTTATTATTTGGGAAGCAATTTGATTTCAAAAAGAAGATAAAAAATCAAATTATAAAAATGGAAAAGGTTCATGTACTACATGGTGTGTGTTTAGTATGAGAAAAATAAATTAAAAAGGCAAGGTGAACTTTTTTGTTGTTATAAGTTCAAGTCCTCGGTCGGAGAAAGTTAAAAAAATTATTGTGAGAAGGGTTTGTACAAAAAGAAAATCATTTGTGTAACACTGACGGATGAATGAGATAATTACAAATGAAAGTACGTCACAGAAGTTCAACGTGAAAACAGCACGAAGTTCAACTACTACACTGAATGAATTCCAGATGAAAAACTTTTAAAATCATCGCGAGTATGAAAAAATGATGAACTGGAAAATTGTGTGTTTACAACAGCTTTCCATTGGTATATCACTTGCTCAATTCCGGTAAGTGGTTGGGGAGTTACGGTTAAAAAGCAACACATGAAAAACATAGTGAAGTTCAAAAAGAACTGCTCCAGAAGTTCAACCTCTTCACGAAGTGCATTTTCAGAGACTCCGTTTTTTCGATGAAGGCAGAACGCATGATCGCAGAAGTTCAGGTTGATAAACTGCCAGAAGTTCACGTACTGCATGGTGTGCATTTTGTATTAAAAAAGAATAAAAATGCAAAGGCTAAATTTGTTGTCATTATAAGTTCAAGTACTCAGTCGGAGAAAGTTAAAAAAATTATTGTGAGAGAGGTTTGTACAACAAGAATATCATTTGTGTAACACTGACGAATGGATGAGAAAATTACAAATAAAATTACGTCACAGAAGTTCAACGTGAAAACAGCAGGAAGTTCAACTACTGCGCTGAATGAATTTCAGATGAAAAACTTTTAAAATCATCACGAGTATGAAAAAACGATCAACACGGGAAAGTTATGTGCTTACAACAGCTTTCCACTAGTATATCACTTGCTCAATTCCGATGAGTGGATGGAGAGTTACGAGCAGTGGATGGAGACCTACGAGCAAAAAAATCACGTGAAAAACAGAGTGAAGTTCAGGTACACGCGCCGAGAAGTTCAAGTTCTTCCCGCGGTGCATTTTTGAAGAATCTGTTTCGCGATAAAGGCAGAACGCATGATCCCCCGTTTTCGAAATTACTTCAAAACGGCTAGGAATCAGAGAAAACCATCAACATGAAAAAGTTTCGCATTTTCCGTAGCTTTTCAGCGGTATATTATTTGCCCCATTCCGATAAAGTCTGTAGAAATTATGGCAAAAATACATTTTTCGCCATTTTTGAAACTGACTTAAAACCATAAAGAATTGGGAGAAACAATACATACCAAAAAGTTTCGCATTTGTTCAAGCTTTCCAACGCCATATCATTTTCTGCATTCGGACGCACGGTTAAAAAATTAGCTTGAAAATACGAACTCGGTAGGACTTGGACCATTTTCTAAATTACTCTTAAACCATTCAAAATTAGAAAAAAAACTTTCAAGATGAAAAAGTAGCGCATTTTCATAAGCTTTCCAACGCCGTATCATATGCCTCCATTGGATTAGCCATTTAGAAATGGCATCGAAAAAACGAACTCAGCTGTTCGGTTTATGGAATTTTACGTTTTTTCAAATTACTCTTTAACCATAGGGAATTAGAGAAAACTTTAAACATATGGAAGGAGCAGTTTTGCAGCTGCTTTCCAACGCCATATTATATGCCTCATTCCGATAAACGGTTTAGAAATGCGATCGAAAATACGATTCACGTTTTTTGTGCGAAGAAAAAACGGTTTTCAAAATTGCTCTTAAACCGCTTATATTTTGCTAAAAATTTAAGTTGGTTCATGATATTGGTGTCCATAGCTTTCCAACGGTATATCGCAAGCCCCATTTGGGCAATGTTGGCGGAAGTTCAACCTAGTTCATAGGGAAGTTCAACGTACTACTAGCGGGGCAGGTCAGGTTGTGATCAGAATATTATTCTGATCCCGTAGTCAGAATATTATTCACATCCCGTGATCTCGTGATCAAGCCCCATTTAGGGTCGCGCTATTCGTCACCCTGAGTGAGGAATAGTTATTTTTCACCCCCTCCTCTATTTTACCATCAATGCACCATAATTTTATGTTCCGTAAGTTTTGTCTTATTTCCGACGCAAAAAGGGACCGCAAGTAAATATATAATCGTCGTAAAAAATATTTTATGTTATGTAAAATTACAAACGTAAAAACATAGTCTAAAATAAACATAAACTGCAAATTTTCTTGTCTTATGACCTATATTTTATTTTCTTATGTCAAATTTTACGTAGTGAATCAATAGGAATGTAACTATTTAAATTCGAAACATAATTTAATTATGAAATGATCGTAAGATTACCTCGGGTGAAGAATAACTTATTCTGCACCCTTATATATATGACTCCATAAGAAACTGGAATGAAATAACATCATCTACGATACTGAACTGGACATGGTTTTGATGTGTAATTGGCACTATTTATATGGCTGAGTAAATATGATAATGACACGGTAGCCTCTGAGTGCTTGAGGTAGATAAAAATCCGAAACCTGCCTAGCCTTTTTCTTGTTTCCTCACAACTAAAGAACCAATTGGAGCAGTAGGAATAGTTCAGTACATTTCATCAGTGCATGCAGAGAAATACATACCACATTGTCTCTTCATCTATCCTATGTGATGATCACATCAGTTAGTTCTGATTGCTCTTTCTCTCCCTCAAAACAATTCAACACATGATTGTATAATTATAGATTTATGATCTACATAATCACTGAAACAACATCCAATTCAAAGGAAGGAAATGACAACCACATGCATTTCTTCTAGAACCTAGCAAGCAAATCGGAATAGAACCTAAGAACTCACCGGTTAGATAGTAGACCTCTCAGTCAACTCATCTAGTTAGTCAGAGAAAATTGTAAGTGGAAAGAAGGAAGAGCAATGGAGGATATGCAGTGGTATGGGACGAATAGCTCCGAACATGTATATCACCCGGAAACACTCTGAACATCAGCTCCTATATTTAACAGCTGGAGGGGCATAAAGCGCGGCAAAAAAATATATGTATTTACCTGATGTAGAAGTCACAAATGTAGTTTGTAAAACCCAGGTGGATGAAAAACTGACCTGATACACCAACAGAATAACCCAAGATCTTGCTTGACTGAGTGTACTTAACGTTAATTGTGTTGGCGCCGCCTCCTCGCAGCGCCTCTCTTTTTCCTCCTCTCTCAACTCTTTTGTGGTTTCCTCAAAAACACACAGACGCACAATGGTGGAACTCGGGAACACATAAGCATGTATCAAGGAAGAACACAAACAGGCTTTGCCATAGGCTCTCTTCCTTGGCTATCACAATGGCTACATTTTTGCTTGTGCCAACATGGCTGCCTTTTCTCATTCATCTGATCACCTTATAAATAACCAGTACAAGTAACTCATGCACGCACTAACCCGACGGTTATGCCCAGCCACTAACAGCATGCAGCCACGCACACATTGGCCAGCCGCCACACTCGGCACTGCTAACCCCACTAACTAATTCCTACATGCATGCACATCCTGCTATCCACTCAACTGCAACGACCCGGTCCAGCATGCATCTAACTTGGCTGGCATGCAAACGCATGGCTAGCTAACAAACTCGGTCATGGACTTGCGCCACGCACGCACGCACCCATGCACGCACCTAACGTGGTTTACTCCAACATACTCCCCCTAAACCATGATATTGCCATTGCCGGAGTTGTTGCAGCTTATGTCATTGTTATCATCACGGCCGTGACCCAGCCTGCAGACCCGACCCGATGCATCGACGCCGGTCGCACCGTCACGGACTTGACTTGGCGCACTGACGCCGATTGCACCGTGCTCCGTCACGACCCCGGCGACATACGCCGAGCTCCTTCTCCGCCAATGACACACGCCTGGCGTCCCTCTACGCCCCGCACCTCCCGCGCACACCCGACGTGCCCGACGAGCCCGACCGCACTAGTGCGTCCCGCACATCCTGTGCGCACCCAACGCACCCGACAAGCCCGACCGCATCAGACGCTCACCGCACGCTGCCTCCGCGTCCGTCATGGCAGCCGCCAGCGATAAACGCTGGAAGGATGTAGCCGAACTCGAGCACAGACTCGAGCACAACGGCGACATACGCCTCCTCCCAACGTCAACCGCTCGCTCGTACGCGCGCCCGCGGTCCCGACGCGCCCGACGCGTTCAGTGCGCACCCATAACACGCACCAGTCGCGCCCGGCTCGCCGCCACGGCTTATTGCCCTGCACCGCTGCGGCCTCAACCGCAGCACGACACCTCCATGACACCACCACACAGGTCCTCCGCGGCCTCCTCACCGTGCCGCGCTCCTTCATAGACCGACACACGACTCGGAGCATCGTGCAGCCGCCGGCAAACTCCGCCACCGCCGGCACGCCTCCGGCAAGGAGAACGACCCCCAAGATGAACTAGCTCATGATATCAATTGTTGGCGCCGCCTCCTCGCAATGCCTCTCTTCTTCCTCCTCTCTCAACTCTCTTGTGTTTTCTTTCAAGAACACACACACACAGACGCACAATGGTGGAGCTCAGGAACACACACACACATGTACCAAGGAAGAACACAAACAGGCTTTGCTATAGGCTCTCTTCCTTGGCTATCACAATGGCTACATTTTTGCTTGTGTCAACACGGCTGCCTTTTCTCATTCATCTGATCACCTTATAAATAACCAGTACAAGCAACTCACGCACGCACTAACCCGGCCGCTATCCCCGGCCACTAACAGCACGCAGCCACGCACACATTGGCCAGCCGCCACACTCGGTGCTGCTAACCCCACTAACTAATTCCTACATGCATGCACGTCCAGCCATCCACTCAACTTCAACGACCCGGCCTAGCATGCATCTGACTTGGCTGGCATGCAAACGCATGGCCAGCTAGCAAACTCGGTCATGGACTTGCGCCACACACGCACGCACCTAACGTGATTTACTCCAACAAACTCCCCCTAAACCATGATCTTGCGGTTGCCGGAGTTGTTGCAGCTCTTGTCATTGTCGTCATCACGGTCGTGACCCAGCCTGCTGACCCGACCCGGTGCATCGACCTGGCGCACTGACGCCGATCGCACCGTGCTCCGTCACGACCCCGACGACATACGCTGAGCTCCTCTGCCGGCGACACATGCCTGGCGTCCCTCTACGCCTCGCACGTCCCGCGCGCACCCGACGCGTCCGACGAGCCCGACCGCACCAGTGCGTCCCGCACGTCCCGCGCGCACCCGACACGTCCGACGAGCCCGACCGCACCAGACACTCACTTCACGCCGCCTCCGCATCCGCCATGGCAGCCGCCAGCGACAAACGCCAGAAGGATGTAGCCGAACTCGAGCACAGACTCAAGCACAACGGTGACATACGCCTCCTCCCAACGTCAACTGCACGCTCGTACCCGCGCCCGCGGTCCCGATGCCCCCGACGCGTCCAGTGCGCGCCCATAGCATGCACCAGTCGCGCCCGGCTCACCGCCACGGCTTAATGCCCTGCACCACTACGGCCTCAACCGCGGCGCGACACCTCCATGCCGTTGTGTGTCGTTGAAGCCGCCACCACGCAGGTCCTCCGCGGCCTCCTCACCGTGTCGCCGCAGCCACCGCGGCCTCCTCGCCGCGCCGCGCTCCTCTATAGACCGACACACAGCCCGGAGCATCGCGCAGCCGCCGGCGAACTCCGCCACCGCCGGCACGCCTCCGGCAAGGAGAACGACGCCCAAGATGAACCAGCTCATCATACCAATTGTTGGCGCTGCCTCCTTGCAGCGCCTCTCTTCTTCCTCCTCTCTCAACTCTCTTGTGGTTTCTTTCAAGAACACACACACATAGACGCACAATGGTGGAACTCAGGAACACACACACGCATGTACCAAGGAAGAACACAAACAGGCTTTGCCATAGGCTCTCTTCCTTGGCTGTTACAATGGTTACATTTTTGCTTGTGCCAACACGGCTTCCTTTTCTCATTCATCTGATCACCTTATAAATAACCAGTACAAGCAACTCACACACGCACTAACCCGGCCACTATGCCCGGCCACTAACAGCATGCAGCCACGCACACATTGGCCAGCTGCCACACTCGGCGCGGCTAACCCCACTAACTAATTCCTACATGCATGCACGTACAGCCATCCACTCAACTGCAATGACCCGGCCCAACATGCATCTGACTTTGCTGGCATGCAAACGCATGGCTAGCTAACAAACTCAGTCATGGACTTGTGCCACGTATGCACGCACCTAACGTGGTTTACTCCAACAAATTGCATAGTCAAAATATCCAGTCAGGAAAGAAAGAAGTAACACGTCATCTTGGCGGGGAAGGCATGCAAAACATTGATTATCTGTGGTAGTAGCTTGGAGCGATGACCACGGTGGCTTTGTCCGCAAGATCACCACCTGAGCTTCTCGGCGAGCAAATGATTCATGTTCACCAAATAATAAAAGAACCATGTTGACAGACAACTGTCCAACTCAAGTACTTCCTTCAGTTAAACCGAATTTTGTGGACAACCAGTTTAAAACCTAACAACAAAATCAACCAAGAAAAGATACTCTTTAGATATGATTCCAAGAAAATATGAAAACTATATTTGTATAGGAAAATAACGCGGAATGGATGCTTAGGTATGACCTGAAAGACCAGCTCATGGTCATCTACACTGACGAGGAGGCATACTGGCGCTTGCGGGGTACGCAGAATTGGGGCCTCAAGGGGGACACTCATACCGCCTACTTCTAGGCCATCGCTTGCGGCCATAGACGCTGTAACTGCATCCCTCACCTGTGGGACGGAGCGACCCTCCTACCGCGGCCGGAGGACATCCGGGCCCATATGGACGGCTTCTACAGAGACCTATTCTCTGCCTCCACTCGGGGAGGTCATGCCATGGCACAAGATATTTGGCTGCCCACGGTTGCATCTCACCTGCGAATAACGCGGCCCTCACGCCCCCGTTCTCTGAGGCTGAAGTTTGGGTGGGAATTAAGGGCATGAACCCATCCTTGGCCCCCGGCCCGGATGGCCTCCCAGTGAAGTTCTTCCAGACTTTCTGGGAGGTGATCAAACCTGAGGTGATGGCCTTATTTGACGAGTTCTTTGTTGGGTCCATCGACCTCGCCCGGCTGAACTTTGGGGTAATCACCCTCATCCCCAAAGTGACCGGGGCCTCGGACATCTGGCAATTCCGTCCGATTACGGTGATTAACGTCATCTCCCGCATCCTCGTGAAGGGGTACGCCATTAGGGTTCCCCCTATAGCCGACTAGATCACTCACCCTGATCAGTCGGCCTTCATCCAGGGCCGTTATATCCTCGACGGAGTCTTGGTGTTCCACGAAGCACTCCATGAGGTTCACACCAAACACCTGAAGGTAGTCTTCCTGAAACTGGACTTCCACAAGGCTTATGACACGGTCAGTTGGCCCTTCCTTCGGGAATGTCTGCTCCGTAAGGCCTTCGACGACAGGTGGGAAACCAAGGTAATGCAGATGGTATCCTCGGGTCGCACCGCGGTGAACATTAATGGGGAGATCGACCCATTCTTCCCCACATTTTGTGGGGTGCGCCAGGGTGATCCTTTCTCCCTGTTCCTGTTTAACATGGTTGTCGATGCTCTAGCAACCATCCTAGATAAAGCCAAGGCTGCGGGTCACATTAAGGGTATAGTCCCGCATCTTGTTGGGGGAAACAGGATCTCCCTTCCCCAATATGTGGATGACACTATTATCATTGTGGAAGGCTCGACGAGTGATATCACGAACCTCAAGTTCCTTTTGCTGTGCTTCCAGCAGATGTCTGTCCTTAGGATCAACTTTGACAAGAGTGAGGTGACGGTTTTGGGCTACTCCCAAGATGAGCGAGAGAGCAGAGCGGATCGGCTTAACTGCAGCTCGGGTGCTTCCCCACGACTTATCTGGGGATACCCATTAGTGACTCCAGGCTCACGGTGGCCGAGCTTCGCCCCATGGTGGGGAAGCTCCAGCACCGTATCGAGCCCTGGCAGGGTCGATGGCTCTCGAAAGCGGCCCGTATGGTGCTCATTAACTCATCCCTCTCCAGCCTACCCTTATTCATCATGAGCTTCTACAGCCTTCCGGAGACTCTTCATCATGAGATTGCCACCGTTCAGGGGCGTTTCTTCTGGGCCGGCGAGGGCGATAAGCATAAGTACCACATGTGTAACGCCCACAATGCGGATATATCTCCCACGTGTCGGGGCATGACTTAGAAGCATAGCCGCATGGTGGTTTTGTCACGCGAGGGGTAATCTTCACACAATCCCATGTACTGAATAAGAAAGGGATAAAGAGTTGGCTCACAATCACCACTTCACACAGTACATAGATAATTCATACATCGTCCAGATACACTCATAGACCGACTGCGGTCAAATCCGAATAAAAGGAAGATAAACCCCAAATGCTAGATCCCCGATTGTCCCAACTGGGCTCCACTACTGATCATCAGGAAACGAAACATAATAACGACCCAGATCCTCGTCGAACTCCCACTTGAGTTCGGTAGCATCACCTGCACTGGTATCGTCGGCACCTACAACTATTTGGAAGTATTCGTGAGTCACAAGGACTCAGCAATCTCACACCCGCAAGATCAAGACTATTTAAGCTTATGGGTAGGGTAAGGTAGTGAGGTGGAGATGCAGCAAGCGCTAAGCAAATATGGTGGCTAACATACGCAAATAAGAGTAAGATGAGAAGCTACGTAATGGTCGTGAAGCTAGAAGTGATCAAGAAGTGATCCTAAAACTACTTACGTTCAAGCATAACACAAGACCGTGTACACTTCCCGGGCTTCGCCGAAAAGAGACCATCACGACTACACACGCGGTTGATTCATTTTAATTAAGTCAAGTGTCAAGTTTTCTACAACCGGATACTAACAAATTCCCATCTGCCACATAACCACGGGCACGTCTCTCCAAAGTTTATACCCTGCAGGGGTGTCCTAACTTAGCCCATCACAAGCTCTCATGGTCAACGAAGGATATTCCTTCTCCCGGAAAGACCCGATCAGTCTCGGAATCCCGGTTACAAGACATTTCGACAATGGTAAAACAAGATCAGCAAGACCACCCGACTGTGCTGACAAATCCCGATAGGAGCTGCACATATCTCGTTCTCAGGGCACAGCGGATGAGACAAGCTACGAGTAAAACAAACCCTCAAGTTTCCCCGAGGTGGCCCCGCAGACGGCTCGGTTCGGACCAACATCAGAAGAGCACTGACCCGAGGGGGTTAAAATAAAGATGGCCCTTGAGTCTGCAGAACCCAAGGGAAAGGTATAGGTGGTAGGTAGGAAAATGGTAAAACCAAGGTTGGGCCTTGCTGGAGGAGTTTTATTCAAAGCAAACTGTCAAGGGGGTCCCATAACCCCAACCGCGTAAGGAACGCCAAATCAAGGAACATAACACCGGTATGACGGAAACTAAGGCGACAAGAGTGGAACAAAACACCAGGCATAAGGCCGAGCCTTCCACCCTTTACCAAGTATATAGATGCATTAATTAAATAAGAGATATAGTGATATCCCAACATATCCATGTTCCAACATGGAACAAACTTCAACTTCACCTGAAACTAGCAACGCTATAAAAGGGGCTAAGCAAAAGCGGTAACATAGCCAAACAACGGTTTGCTAGGAAGGTGGGTTAGAGGCTTGACATGGCAATATGGGAGGCATGATATAACAAGTGGTAGGAAGCGCGACATAGCGATAGAACGAACAACTAGCAAAGGAAAGATAGAAGTGATATCGAGGGTATGGCCATCTTGCCTGAAATCCCGCAAGGAAGAAGAACGAGTCCAAGAAGAAGACAAATAGACGTAGTCGAGCGGATCCTCACAAACGCGACATTATCGGAACTAACAAGAAGAAGTAATACCAGAAACAAACAAACAACACGGTAAACAACCAAGCATAATCATGGCATGATGCACAATCAAGTATGATGCATGTATGGTTAAAGAGGCATGGCATGGCAAGGCAAAGTCAACAAACAATACTACAAGTTAAGTGGAGCTCAATACGCAACTAGTTACATATTGACGAAACACCACATGACTTATTTAGTTCTCTCTCGGTTAGGTACTCAACAATATTAAATGTTGTTAAACATGGCAAGAGGTGAAGCATAATAAAACTACCTATCTAAGCAAGTTTAAATGAGGCCGGAAACAACAAACAACAATTCCGGAAAATCCTCATATGCAATATTCGAATTTGGTACTGTTCTACCCTAAACCATAGTTTATAGTTGTTAAACATTCAAAGTAATGCCACCATGTTAAACTATGCATTTTCCTACCCCATTTACATATAAAGAACATTTATTTTGGAGCTACGGTTATTTAGTTATGAATTAAATCATTTTAACATGGCATTTGAGAAAATTAAAGCAAACAACAACTTAAACATTTTAAACATGGATGAAAGTTGGAAATTATTAAACTAGATGAAAAACCAAGCATTTTACATATATAACTTATTTTAATCCGATGCACGGTTCATGAGTTATTATATGCATGGAGCTTAGGGTCCAAACTGTAAAACTGACAGTTCCTAGAATAATAGACAAATTCGCCAGATGGGAAAAAACCACATGGGCCAAATCTGAGGCGGATTAGGGATCACTAGAGGGGCTCAGCCCAGGCGGTGGAGAGGAAGGCCGACAGGGGCGCGCTGGAGTGGGCCTTGGAGAGGGCGCGGAGCTGGGCCAGGGGTGATGGATCGGCGGCCCAGCGAGGAGGCAAACGAGGCTGAGCGGGCAAGGCCTCACCCGATCCCGAGCGGGACGATGACGGTGGACCTCGGCGCTGCTTCGATGAGTGCGGGGCGAGGCGTTCCAGCGATGAGCGCGGCGGCACACGACGGAAACGGGCAGATCCAGGCAAGGGGGGTCCCGGATCCGACGACGATGGAGGGCGAGGGGGCCGGCGACGAGCGCGGCAACGGCGGCTATGCCATCACCGGCGACGGGCGGCGGATCTGCAAACAGCGGTGGCGCGGCTGAATCAGGGAGGGAGAGAGAGCACGCAAGAAGGGGAAAGGAGCAGGGAGCGGCGGCTGGTCTGGTGGCGCGGGGTCGAGGGAGATCTCGGGCAGCAGGGATGAAATCCAGCGACGGGGCGGTGGGGTCATGGCCTCTGGCGAGGTCTGGTCGTCGGAGACGGGCGCAGGCGGAGGGAGGCACGTGCTTCCTGGTGGCGGAGCAGGCGGGCTCGGGGACGGGCCCCGATGGGCTTGGCGGGCCTGCCCCGGGTCCGGGCGAGCCGCGGTGGTGCTGGAGGCTGCCAGGGACAGGTGGCGGCTTGGGAAAGGTGGAGGCTGGCGGCTGCGGTGGCGCCAGCCAGTGGGGATGTGCCAAGTGGCGGCGGGGGTGTGGCCGGCGCGGAAATGGAGGTGGGCGGCAACGCTGATGATTAGGGGGGCGCGGAAAACAAGGAGGTGGGGAAGGGATATCTAGATTTGAGGGTTTCCTTTTATAGCAAAAGTGGCTAGGGTTGGGGGTTTAGGGGTGT
>NC_057800.1:352156041-352159967 GCF_018294505.1 Triticum aestivum | reverse complement strand
TTTAGGGGTGTTTTGCACCCTCCGATCTCGATCGGACGACACGGTCGAGAGGGGGGGGGGGTAGGCTGGCCTAGATGGGCTATGTAGAGGGGGTGTGGGCTGAGAAGAGAGGTGAAAGAGAGGCCCGGCGACAGTCTTCGGAGACTGAAAACGTCCAGACTATGACCGACGATAATGTCGCTATATATATCCGTTGGGCATCAAGTAGACTCCGAATGCGATGAAATTTGGTAGGCGGCCTACTGACAACATACCAACATCGCACGCCAACTTTCATCCCATTCCGACAACATTTTCCGGCCACTTATAAAATAATATTTCGAAGGTGCCACGGGCGCGTGCAAGTGTGCCTGGGCTCAGAACAGACAACGGAAGGAACGGGGAGACCGGGACGGATGCAAGTTTTGAAAACATGATGATGCAATGCACATGATGACATGGCAAGATGCAACACGCAAGCGAATGACATGGCAACAACACGCATAACTGGAAGACACATGGCGCAACGGTCTCGGGGCATTACAACACTCCAGCACTACAAGAGGATCTCGTCCCGAGATCTAGGATGGCACCAGAGAGAAAACGGAAGATGAAGAGGTAAATCAAAGTTGCTTCTTTGAAAAACGA
The DNA here is from genome assembly GCF_018294505.1 of Triticum aestivum. Lineage (NCBI taxonomy): Eukaryota > Viridiplantae > Streptophyta > Magnoliopsida > Poales > Poaceae > Triticum > Triticum aestivum. Next base: position 352,159,340 of record NC_057800.1, on the reverse strand, counting down.
GTGAACCCAAAGAACCTTGATAGGATATACAATTGAAAGAAGAATACAATGAAGATGATCGAAGTTGAAAACAATCCGTTTGAAAAGAGGAACAAGGAACATTGCGAAAACCTTGTGGGTTGAAAGACATGGATGAAGAGCTCCAGCGGCAAGGAAGGCCAAGTAACCACTCCGGTTGGAACGGAATAAGCAAGGAATGAGAATGAGAGAATGCAGTAAGCACTCCGGTAGAAAATAGAAGCAAAACTTGACAAAATGGGAAGAACTTGAAAAGAGGACACGGCACTCCGGTTAACTGGATAAGCCCGAAAGTAACACGGTCCTCACAATTCGAGATGATGAGTGAAGAGAGCAACATCACAATGCCTCCGGAAGAAAGAATAGAAGATAGATTGTTGGGATCAAGAGACAGAGGAGAAGATGACAACTTCTGCCCCAAATGAACTTAGGACGCATCCTTTTAGAGAAGGATAGAACAGAGTTGTTGAAAAATCAACAACGAAATCAATAAGCTGCTTGTGGGCTTATGAAAACATCTCAAAACTTGAGGTGAAATTCTGCCACAAATGGAAACAAAAGATTGGATTGATACCAACAAGGAGACGAGAAACTTATTTCACCGGGTGGATAAATGAAGAACTTGGGTTAATTATAAGCACCATAATAGCAACATTCCTTAGGGAAGGCTTTAGGTAAAAATATGACACAAGATAACCCCAATGAGGAGATTGATGGATTTAAAATACCTCATTCTTGATAACATGTGAATCGCGAAACATGAAGGAAACTGTCAAAATGACATAACACCATCTCAAAAGATAAGGTAGAAAGAATTGCACTTTGGAATGCAAGATGAAGAATGCTTGAACTCCTCAAAACAAGACATGTGTTGAACAACATGTTTATTTCAGAGTATAGCTTGGCGGATCATAACTTCGAGAGAAATCTTTAAGAACAAATGACGAATGAGAGGAATCCTTGACGAACCATCATGTAGAGCCTCCATTAAGAGCTTTGTTAAGAAAAGAATGATAGAAAGAAAAGAGAATTTGGAAGGACAAGGTGAAGTCCTGCAATGATTTAGATGGAGCTTCGTGATGAGATAATGCGGTAAACTTGGAAATCCGGAAAAGAAAAGATGAAGTATTTCGAATCGAGAAATGTGACATGATGAAGAACTCTGGAAAGAAGAAACTAGATCACTTGGATGAAACAATAAAGAATTATGTCATGCGTATCCTTCACCAATTTAGATTGATGACAAGCAACGGATTTGGCATACTACTTATTCTCGTAGAAAGGATTAAGAGAGATATAGCTTGAACTTGAGAAAGTCTTCAACGAACCACCAGTGGGATTTAGAGAGAACGAATGAATTAAAGTGAGAACATAGGAAAAGAAATCTTGAACAAACCACCGTAAGAATTGAAAATGATTGAAGAAAAGAGAATGGCTCTCCGGGAAGCATTAAAAATGCACAAAGATACTTGAGTGAGTTTAGATACAAGATGACGAAGAGATCATGAAATAATTAGAGAGTACTTGAATAATGCACCGGAAGAAATTTGAGATGAATGAAGAAATAACAATTTAGGAGAATTGGTGAACAAGAGCTGAACGTTGAGAACGATTAGATCTTTGGAATGATGGCCTTTGGATGATCAAGAAACGGAAACAACTCCTGAAATGCTCCGAATGAGTATGAAAAGAATTCTCACAAACTAAAACAATTATGAGGATGACATGAAGCTAGAACCATGAATCTTCAAGAGAGCGGATATGATTTGGAGGAAACTCTTCTTCGGTCTTCAAGATCCGAGAATGACGACGAGAAACACCACCATGAATTGTTGAGGCACTCAGGAACAATGAAAAATATTAATGTTGAACCAAAGATGCAAAGAATTAGAAAGATCTTGGAGAAAGACATTTGACTGATGATAATTCATTCTTATGTAAAACTTTGAAATGAATTTAGAATAGCTTTGGGAAAATAGAAGAGTCAGGTAAGATCCTGGGAGAAAAAAAATCTGTGGGTTAGGGCCCACTCAAAAGAAACACCATTGAACGATTACTTGAAAGGGAGATTGCACCGACTGAATTAAATGACTCAAAAGAGATAACAACCTCGAGATAGGTTGAACGGATCTTGAATGAAAGGACGAGCCTTCTGAGATATCTTCAGAACTCCAGAACAAATGAATAACGAGAAGTGAATGATTAAGAGGTGCACCGGCATGAGAAAACATTTGAAATGTAGGAAATGGTATGATCAACACCGAAAGCTTGAATTGAATCCACCGGAGAAGAAAAAGAATGAAGAATGATGAACTTGAAGCTCCGTTAGTATCTTCTTGAGAATCATCGGATAAGAATATTGACAGAAAAGAATGAAGAGACTTCCCATTACTAAAAAAAGATACTTGATTAAGAAATCCGAGTCCTTGAAGGAAAAGGGTGGGAGGACGGGAAAAACAAAGGCAACTTGGGACGGATGAAACAAACACCGATGAGAAAACTTAGAGTTGATCTTGCGGATGTTGAAAATGATTGGATCCACTTGAAGAGAAACACACCGGTTGAGAAGAAATTGAGATGGCAAACTCAAAGATCAAGAAGGATTTGTATTCACATAGGAATATGAGAACACCGCTTAGGAAAGGTATGGAATCAACATTTGACTTCGAAGCAACTCGAATACCACCACAAAAACAAAACAAGGATTTGGCTCGCAGAATAAGCCGGAACAAATACATATGATAGAGATTTACCCAATCCCATATCATGCATCTGTCGAGAAGATATTCTAGGAGCTACTTGAATTCCCACCTATAAACTCCCTAAATTTTCTGGTTATGCAATCAGGTGTTGGGGAACGTAGTAATTTTAAAAAATTTCCTACGCACACGCAAGATCATGGTGATGCATAGCAACGAGAAGGGAGAGTGTGATCTACGTACCCTCGTAGACCGACAGCGGAAGCGTTGTGACAACGCGATTGATGTAGTCATACGTCTTCACGGCCCGACCGATCAAGCACCGAAACTACGACACCTCCGAGTTCTAGCACACGTTCAGCTCGATGACGATCCCCGGACTCCGATCCAGCAAAGTGTCAGGCAAGAGTTCCGTCAGCACGATGGCATGGTGACGATCTTGATGTTCTACTATCGCAGGGCTTCGCCTAAGCACCACTACAATATTATCGAGGATTATGGTGGAAGGGGGCACCCCACACGGCTAAGAGAACGATCTTAGAGATCAACTTGTGTGTCTAGGGGTGCCCCCTTCCCCCGTAT
>NC_057800.1:352152466-352155156 GCF_018294505.1 Triticum aestivum | reverse complement strand
CTTAGAACCACGACAGTTGGCGCCCACCGTGGGGCCGGTGTTTTAGCGATTTTGTGGAGAAGTTGCGATTCTTCCGAGTATTTTCATCATGGTGTCTGCTGGAGTTTTGATCGAGGGTCAAGAGATCCGTCTCGGCACTCTCACCTTCATCGCCGACGACTCCGCATGGCTCCAAGAGGCTCCGCTCGACGTTGATGCGCTCCCCGTCCGCGGTGCGACGCATTTCCGCGCATGTGTCCGCGGCGTTCTGCTGCGGCAACCGTCGACCCAGTATCGGTCGGTTCCTTCCACCCTCTCGATCTCTCGCCAGCGCAAGCGCTCGGGCCGGTCGAGGCTTCAGCGATGGGTGAGTCACGCGGTGGCTCGCCAGACGACCACTACACAAGTTGCGGCAATCGAGCCCAACGAATCTCTCTACGGCTTGTTCGATCAGTCGACTGGCTCCGGAGAGACTGCATCCGAGTGCGGAAGCAGTGATCCAGCGGCGGAAATCCTGATGGTCAACGGGCCTCATAGCCCTCCCGGCTTCGCCCGCGGTGGTGGAGCAGGCGACGGCGGCGACCCTGCTCGAGGTTACGAAGAGTACCAGCCCGAGCCACTCGACTCTCTGCAAAGAGAAGAGCTTCGCCGCAGGAACGAGGATCCCCTGCGTATTCCTATCGCAGGAGAAAACCCCGAGGCTCGCGCCTTGGAGGAGGCGCGTCTGGCCAATTTGGCCGAGCGCACTCGACTGGAGAACCTTCAGCGAGCACTCGACGAGCGCACGCGGCAACGAGTTCCCGACACCAGTCGACGTCAACTCTTCCCGCCGACTCAGGTATATCGAACCCCAATTCAGAATTTAGCAGCTGCGACCCGTATAGCAGAGTCCATTCAGCCTTCGCAGTCAGAAGCTGGCAGAGGTTTGCTGCAGATCAGAGATCTGCTCCGGGCAGCAGGAGATCAGAATTCAGCCGTGTCTCAGTCGCGCAACAGGATTCACAGTCGATCTGTCACTGTGAATACGGTACAGTCGGCTCACAGCCCCAGATCGCCTCCGCGGCGCGAAGGGCATGAGCATCGGCGAGATCAATATGGCGACAGGCTCGACCGAGATGATAGGCGTCGAGTGCCCTATTCCCCTCCGAGGGGTGGGTCTTACGCTCCTCGGTAGCCAGATGATAGGCGTCAGTACAGTACAGGGCGTAGAGTTCCAGTTGACCCCAGGGAGCCAGGCTTCGACGCGCGATCCATTATCGTGCAAGGGTTGGTCGACCGGAACAGAGCCCATCGTGGTGCACTCGACAGAGAAGTGCCCACGAGCAGTCGAGTACATGTTTCTGGTCCTGAATGTTTCAGCAGAGCTATCAGAGCCGCTGTTATTCCCCCCAATTTCATGTTGGAAGGTTCTGCCAGGGCATGGTTGACCCAATTACCTCCTAGCAGTATCTACACTTGGGAAGATCTGTCCCGAGTGTTTGTCAGAACGTTCGAAGGGACTTGCAAGCGACCAGCGGGATTGACAGAGTTGCAAGTCTGCGTGCAGAAAACCAATGAGACTCTCAGAGAGTATATCCCGCACAGCATCATCACGGATAATGGGTCGAACTTCGACTCAGAGGAATTCAGAACCTTCTGCAACTCCCAAGGCACGCGGGTCGACTACGCGTCAGTCGCCCATCCGCAGTCGAATGGATAAGCAGAGCGAGCTAATGGACTGATTCTCAAGGGATTGAAACCGCGACTGATGCGTGATCTCAAACACGCGGCTGGAGCTTGGGTCGATGAACTTCCATCTGTGCTCTGGGGGCTGCGGACCACGCCCAATCGGTCGACCGGAAGAACTCCATTCTTCTTGGTCTATGGAGCCGAAGCAGTCTTGCCAAGTGATCTTCTCCACAATGCTCCTCGAGTCGAAACCTACAACGAAGCAGAAGCTGAACAAGCGCGGCAGGACGCAGTCGACCTTTTAGAGGAAGAAAGGGAGATGGCTCTGATCCGGTCGACCATTTACCAACAAGATCTGCGCCGTTTCCACGCTCGAAATGTGAGAGGTCGAGCCTTCCAGGAAGGGGATCTGGTTCTCCGAGTGGATCAGCACAAACCACATAAGCTTGCTCCTTCTTGGGAAGGCCCTTTCATCGTCACCAAGGTTCTCCACAACGGGGCATACCGTCTTTACAACGTCGAGCATAATATCGACGAGCCCCGAGCTTGGAACGCGGAGCTACTCCGCCCGTTTTACACTTAAGTTGTATCACTCGGATGAGTTGCAATAAAGAACGTCTGTAATTCATGGGTTTAGAAATAATTGTGTCAGCACTTTTTCTTTTTGTCCACATAAAAACTCCCCCTCAGTGGGTGGCTTAGCTGCGAATCCGTTTCGCCTAAGTTTGGAAAAATCCTGTCGAGTGGTAAGCCAGACTTCCACTCGGAGGCTTAGCTGCAGCCTCGTGCTCGCCTAAGTTATAAAAATCCTGTCGAGTGGTAAGCCAGACTTCCACTCGGAGGCTTAGCTGCAGCCTCGTGCTCGCCTAAGTTATAAAAATCCTACCGAGTGGTGAGCAATCCTCTCACTCGGAGGCTTAGCTGCGAATCCGTTTCGCCTAAGTTATGAAAATCCTACCGAGTGGTAAGCCAGACTTCCACTCGGAGGCTTAGCTGCAGCCTCGTGCTCGCCTAAGTTATAAAAATCCTACCGAGTGGTGAGC
>NC_057800.1:352134676-352149730 GCF_018294505.1 Triticum aestivum | reverse complement strand
GGGGTCGCGAAGGTCACCGTGTGTCGAGTGGTGTTCTCTCCCTCCACAGTCAGAATTTCAGGCGCTGACACATCCTGAGACACCTTGCCGGCAGGCGCTTTCCGACTCCTCCTGTGCTTCAGCGGCTCTTCATCCTCATCATCATCAGGTAGATCGATAACAGTGTTGGGTGGAGCTGCAGAGAAGTGTCAGGATCAGAGATCGCGAGTCAGTCGACTAAGAATGGTATTAAGAACACGGCACCTGGATTCGAAGTTGCGGCATCCTCCATCTCGTGGTCATCGGCCCGGGCCGAGGTCTCAGAAGTAGCAGCACTGCAACTCCAAAGGATCAGTCGACTAACATCAGTGTCGACCAGAGATAAAGTTCGCATAAGAATAAGAAAATATGAACAACACAATTACCCTGAAATGGTGGGGATGGACACCTTCATCTTCGGCAGAAGCTTGGTCGGCTTCGATGAGGCCGCCCTGGGCTGCTTCGGCGCCTTTTCCGTCGGCGCCGGAGAGGTGGTCCGAGGGCGCTTGGTCGACTGGGCAGCAGTCGCTACCCCCTTACCACGTTCGGTCGAGGGGTCGTGGACAAGTTTCGACCGCCTTTCTGAGCGCGGTGGAACGACCTCCTCCTCCTCTTCTTCCTCGTCCTCGAGGTCATCTTCATCACCTTCATCATCATCGTCGTCGTCGTCATCCCCTGCAGCATCCGAGTCCCATTCCTCCTCTCCCTGGCTCTCGCCCCCGCTCGCCTCGCCTCCGCTCGCCTCGCCCCCGCTCGCCTCGCCTTCTTCAGTCGAAGCTTGTGCCCCATTGGGCATCGAGTACAGCTCGGTGAAGGCCTAGCAGTCGCCCAAACAACGATCAGTCGACCAGTCGACAGGATCGGCAGAAATGAATGCAACAAAGACACGACGGAAAGCAGAGCAAGTGTACCTTGTTTGGGACGCTGTCGTGGTCGAGTGGAGGAATCCTTCTGGCTCCGCGCGGATTGTCCCTGTTCCCGGTAACGGCTACCATCCACCTTTCCAGAGTGACATCGTCGACTTCTTCTGGATGGACTCTGGTCTCGTCCGCGGGCCCACAGTACAACCACATGCAGTGGCTCCGGAACTGGAGAGGTTGGATGCGGCGCTTGAGGAAAACCTCCAAGAGGTCCATGCCTGTCACTCCGTCCCGAACCAGCTGCACCACTCGCTCCATCAACATCTTCACGTCGGCTTTCTCCTCCGGAATCAGCTTCAGAGGGGAGGGCTTGTTCACTCGGTCCATGGTAAACTGAGGGAGTCCACTCGACTGCCCTGGCGTCGACTGGACCTGGCAGTAGAACCAAGTCGACTGCCAGCCCCTGACGGACTCGGGAAAAGACATGGGCGGGAAGGTGCTATTGTTCCTCACCTGAATCCCCAGGCCCCCACACATTTGGACGACTCGGGTCTTCTCGTCACCTGGGCTCGCCTTCTTCACGGTCTGAGAGCGACACGTGAAGATACGTTTGAACAAACCCCAGTGCGGTCGACAGCCCAAGAAACCCTCGCACATGGACACGAACGCAGCAAGGTAGGCAATGGAGTTTGGGGTAAAGTGGTGGAGCTGCGCTCCAAAGAAATTCAGGAAACCTCGGAAGAAAATGCTCGGTGGCAAGGAAAACCCCCGATCGACATGAGTGGCCAGGAGCACACACTCACCCTCTTCTGGCTGTGGCTGCCACTCCTTCCCCGGCAACCTCGCAGCTCCGTGAGGGATCAAGCCCTCGTCGGCCATGTCGAGGAGGTCCTTCTCCGTGATGGTCGACTGGATCCAGTCGCCTTGGACCCAGCCTTTCGGCAGGCGGGATCTGGACGAGGATCCTCGGCGGCTGGTGGATCTCCCCTTCGCCTTCTCCGATGCCGACGCCTTCTTGGCACGCTCCAGCGCCGCCGTCTTCTCCTTGGCCATGGTCGCCGGTGGGATGCACGAAGGGGAGCGGTGCGGAGGCGAGAGCAGGCACGCCGAGCAGGGAGGAAGGGAGCAGAGGGAGAGAGGGAGAATGCGGAGGCGCAGCACAGAAATCCTTGCCGGGCACATTTATAAGGTCCCTTCCGAGTGGCTGACGTGTGGGCCCGGTCGATCTAATCATATCTGTGAGCAGTTATGGAGACTGGATACGTGGCGAAAAAGGCGGCGCGGAGATCGAGGCGTCTACGCCCCGTCCCATCCGAACGCCGCGGTCCGCCCCGCTTCGCGCGCGCCCCCAAATTTCGCACCCCGCAGAATCCGCGAACGACAAATCTGCCTGTCAGACGCGGCGATTCCGGCGATCCGTCGCTCGGAGATCGACGAAGCTCGAAAGATCACTCGACGCAAAAATAGAATGGATCGAGTCGACCGAAGACGAATTTCTCCTTGTCAACGAAGAGATTCTTTGATCCAGAACAGCGCACAACTAGAGCGCAAAGGTTAATCGGAAACGACATCAACTCCTTCTTCACTCGAAGCCTCGATCCATTCGGGGGCTAATGATGGGGTTATGTACCTAGGGTAGGGTCACGGACCTGTCCCAAGTAACTTACCCTAAGACATCCCTAGAAGAGGTCGCCTTCCAGTCGACCAACGAGGACTCACTCGACCAACGAGGACACACTCGACTGGCCTGAAGGACTCGACCACTAAGACGCACTCGACCACCAGGAGGTCAAGAGGCACTCTGCACCGCAACGGTCTGTAATTAAGTAGACTTTATGATAGTAAAGGCACTTTATGTGGGGCGTTACCAGTAACGCCCCAGACTTAACTCGCCTTAAACCTTCTCCTACGTGGGCTGGCTAGGGTCCTGGCGCACTCTATATAAGCCACCCCCCTCCACAGGCAGAAGGGTTCGGCACCTTGTAATCCATACATTCATAATCCACTCGACCGCCTCCGGGCTCCGAGACGTAGGGCTGTTACTTCTTCCGAGAAGGGCCTGAACTCGTACATCCTTTGTGCTTACAACCTCTCCATAGCTAGGACCTTGCCTCTCAATACCTACCCCCCACTCTACTGTCAGACTTAGAACCACGACAGGGGGGGGGGAAGGGGCGCGTGGCAGCCCCTAGGCCTCCTCTCCTCTTCCTCCACTAGGCCCATTAAGGCCCATTAGGTTACCGGGGGGTTCCGGTAACCTCCCGGTACTCCGGTAAAATGCCGATTTCACCCGGAACACTTCCGATGTCCAAACATAGGCTTCCAATATATCAATCTTTATGTCTCGACCATTTCGAGACTCCTCGTCATGTACGTGATCACATCCGGGACTCCGAACTAACTTCGGTACATCAAAATATATAAACTCATAATGAAACTGTCATCGTAACGTTAAGCGTGCAGATCCTACAGGTTCGAGAACAATGTAGACATGACCGAGACATGTCTCCGGTCAATAACCAATAGCGGAACCTGGATGCTCATATTGGCTCCCACATATTATACAAAGATCTTTTATCGGTCAGACCGCATAACAACATACTTTGTTCCCTTTGTCATCGGTATGTTACTTGCCCGAGATTCGATCGTCGGTATCTCAATACCTAGTTCAATCTCGTTACCGGCAAGTCTCTTTACTCGTTTCGTAATACATCATCTCACAACTAACTCATTAGTTGCAATGCTTGCAAGGCTTATGTGATGTGCATTACCGAGAGGGCTCAGAGATACCTCTCCGACAATCGGAGTGACAAATCCTAATCTCGAAATACGCCAACCCAACATGTACCTTTGGAGACACCTGTAGAGCTCCTTTATAATCACCCAGTTACATTGTGACGTTTGGTAGCACACAAAGTGTTCCTCCGGCAAACGGGAGTTGCATAATCTCATAGTCATAGGAACATGTATAAGTCATGAAGAAAGCAATAGCAACATACTAAACGATCGGGTGCTAAGCTAATGGAATGGGTCATGTCAATCACATCATTCTCCTAATAATGTGATCCCGTTAATCAAATGACAACACATGTCTATGGTTAGGAAACATAACCATCTTTGATTAACGAGCTAGTCAAGTAGAGGCATACTAGTGACGTTTAGTTTGTCTATGTATTCACACAAGTATTATGTTTCCGGATAATACAATTCTAGCATGAACAATAAACATTTATCATGATATAAGGAAATAAAATAATAACTTTATTATTGCCTCTAGGGCATATTTCCTTCAGTCTCCCACTTGCACTAGAGTCAATAATCTAGATTACACAGTAATGATTCTAACACCCATGGAGCTTTGGTGCTGATCATGTTTTGCTCGTGGAAGAGGCTTAGTCAATGGGTCTGCTACATTCAGATCCGTATGTATCTTGCATATCTCTATGTCTCCCACCTGGACTAGATCCCGGATGGAATTGAAGCGTCTCTTGATGTGCTTGGTTCTCTTGTGAAATCTGGATTCCTTTGCCAAGGCAATTGCACCAGTATTGTCACAAAAGATTTTCATTGGACCCGATGCACTAGGTATGACACCTAGATCGAATATGAACTCCTTCATCCAGACTCCTTCGTTTGCTGCTTCCGAAGCAGCTATGTAATCCGCTTCACATGTAGATCCCGCCACAACGCTTTGTTTAGAACTGCACCAACTGACAGCTCCACCGTTTAATGTAAACACGTATCCGGTTTGCGATTTAGAATCGTCCAGATCAGTGTCAAAGCTTGCATCAACGTAACCATTTACGATGAGCTCTTTGTCACCTCCATATATGAGAAACATATCCTTAGTCCTTTTCAGGTATTTCAGGATGTTCTTAACCGTTGTCCAGTGATCCACTCCTGGATTGCTTTGGTACCTCCCTGCTAGACTTATAGCAAGACACACATCAGGTCTGGTACACAACATTGCATACATGATAGAGCCTATGGCTGAAGCATAGGGAACATCTTTCATTTTCTCTCTATCTTCTGCATTGGTCGGGCATTGAGTCTTACTCAATTTCACACCTTGTAACACAGGCAAGAATCCTTTCTTTGCTTGATCCATTTTGAACTTCTTCAAAATTTTGTCAAGGTATGTGCTTTGTGAAAGTCCAATTAAGCGTCTTGATCTATCTCTATAGATCTTAATGCCCAATATGTAAGCAGCTTCACCGAGGTCTTTCATTGAAAAACTCTTATTCAAGTATCCCTTTATGCTATTAGAAATTCTATATCATTTTCGATTAGTAATATGTCATCTACATATAATATCAGAAACGCTACAGAGCTCCCACTCACTTTCTTGTAAATACAGGCTTCTCCAAAAGTCTGTACAAAACCAAATGCTTTGATCACACTATCAAAGCATTTATTCCAATTCCGAGAGGCTTGCACCAGTCCATAAATGGATCGCTGGAGCTTGCATACTTTGTTAGCTCCCTTTGGATCGACAAAACCTTCCGGCTGCATCATATACAACTCTTCTTCCAGAAATCCATTCAGGAATGCAGTTTTGACATCCATCTGCCAAATTTCATAATCATAAAATGCGGCAATTGCTAACATGATTCGGACAGACTTAAGCATCGCTACGGGTGAGAAGGTCTCATCGTAGTCAATCCCTTGAACTTGTCGAAAACCTTTTGCGACAAGTCGAGCTTTATAGACAGTGCCATTACTGTCAGCGTCAGTCTTCTTCTTGAAGATCCATTTATTCTCAATTACTTGCCGATCTTTTGGCAAGTCAACCAAAGTTCACACTTTGTTCTCATACATGGATCCCATCTCAGATTTCATGGCTTCAAGCCATTTTGCGGAATCTGGGCTCACCATCGCTTCTCCATAGTTCGTAGGTTCATCATGATCTAGTAGCATGACTTCCAGAACAGGATTACCGTACCACTCTGCTGCGGATCTTACTCTGGTTGATCTACGAGGTTCAGTAGTATCTTGTTCTGAAGTTTCATGATCATCATCATTAGCTTCCTCACTAATTGGTGTAGGTGTCACAGAAACCGATTTCTGTGATGTACTACTTTCCAATAAGGGAGCAGGTACAGTTACCTCATCAAGTTCTACTTTCCTCCCACTCACTTCTTTCGAGAGAAACTCCTTCTCTAGAAAGTTTCCGAATTTAGCAACAAAAGTCTTGCCTTCGGATCTGTGATAGAAGGTGTATCCAATAGTTTCCTTTGGATATCCTATGAAGACACATTTCTCCGATTTGGGTTCGAGCTTATCAGGTTGAAGCTTTTTCACATAAGCATCGCAGCCCCAAACTTTCAGAAACAACAACTTTGGTTTCTTGCCAAACCACAGTTCATAAGGCGTCGTCTCAACGGATTTTGATGGTGCCCTATTTAATGTGAATGCGGTCGTCTCTAAAGCATAACCCCAAAACGATAGCGGTAAATCAGTAAGAGACATCATAGATCGCACCATATCTAGTAAAGTACGATTACGACGTTCGGATACACCATTACACTGTGGTGTTCCGGGTGGCGTGAGTTGCAAAACTATTCCGCATTGTTTCAAATGTACAGCCAACTCATAACTCAAATATTCTCCTCCACGATCAGATCGTAGGAATTTTATTTTCTTGTTACGATGATTTTCATCTTCACTCTGAAATTCTTTGAACTTTTCAAATGTTTCAGACTTATGTTTCATTAAGTAGATATACCCATATCTGCTTAAGTCATCTGTGAAGGTGAGAAAATAACGATATCCGCCATGAGCCTCAACATTCATTGGACCACATACATCTGTATGTATGATTTCCAACAAATCTGTTGCTCTCTCCATAGTACCGGAGAACGGTGTTTTTGTCATCTTACCCATAAGGCACGGTTCGCAAGTACCAAGTGATTCATAATCAAGTGGTTCCAAAAGTCCATCAGTATGGAGTTTCTTCATGCGCTTTATACCGATATGACCTAAACGGCAGTGCCACAAATAAGTTGCACTATCATTATCAACTCTGCATCTTTTGGCTTCAACATTATGAATATGTGTGTCACTACTATCGAGATTTAATAAGAATAGACCATTCTTCATGGGTGCATGACCATAAAAGATTTTACTCATATAAATAGAACAACCATTATTCTCTGATTTAAATGAATAACCGTCTTGCATCAAACAAGATCCAGATATAATGTTCATGCTCAACGCTGGCACCAAATAACAATTATTTAGGTCTAATACTAATCCTGAAGGTAGATGTAGAGGTAGCATGCCGACCGCGATCACATCGACTTTGGAACCATTTCCCACGCGCATCGTCACCTTGTCCTTAGCCAATCTTCGCTTAATCCGTAGTCCCTGTTTCGAGTTGCAAATGTTAGCAACAGAACCAGTATCAAATACCCAGGTGCTACTGCGAGCATTAGTAAGGTACACATCAATAACATGTATATCACATATACCTTTGTTCACCTTGCCATCCTTCTTATCCGCCAAATACTTGGGGCAGTTCCGCTTCTAGTGACCAGTCTGCTTGCAGTAGAAGCACTCAGTTTCAGGCTTAGGTCCAGATTTGGGTTTCTTCTCTTGAGCAGCAACTTGCTTGCTGTTCTTTTTGAAGTTCCCCTTCTTCTTCCCTTTGCCCTTTTTTTGAAACTAGTGGTCTTGTTGACCATCAACACTTTATGCTCCTTCTTTATTTCTACCTCCGCAGCTTTCAGCATTGCAAAGAGCTCGGGAATAGTCTTATTCATCCCTTGGATATTATAGTTCATCACGAAGCTCTTGTAGCTAGGTGGTAGTGATTGGAGAATTTTGTCAATGACGCAATCATCTGGAAGATTAACTCCCAATTGAATCAAGTGATTATTATACCCAGACATTTTGAGTATATGCTCACTGACAGAACTGTTCTCCTCCATCTTGCAGCTATATAACTTATTGGAGACTTCATATCTCTCAATCCGGGCATTTGCTTGAAATATTAACTTCAACTCCTGGAACATCTCATATGCTCCATGACGTTCAAAACGTCGTTGAAGTCCCGATTCTAAGCCATAAAGCATGGCACACTGAACTATCGAGTAGTCATCAGCTTTGCTCTGCCAGACATTCATAACATCTGGTGTTGCTCCAGCAGCAGGCCTGGCACCCAGCGGTGCTTCCAGGACGTAATTCTTCTGAGAAGCAATGAGGATAATCCTCAAGTTACGGACCCAGTCCGTGTAATTGCTACCATCATCTTTCAAATTTGCTTTCTCAAGGAACGCATTAAAATTCAACAGAACAACAACACGGGCCATCTATCTACAATCAAACATAAACAAGCAAGATACTATCAGGTACTAAGTTCATGATAAATTTAAGTTCAATTAATCATATTACTAAAGAACTCCCACTTAGATAGACATCCCTCTAATCCTCTAAGTGATCACGTGATCCAAATCAACTAAACCATGTCCGATCATCACGTGAGATGGAGTAGTTTCATTGGTGAACATCACTATGTTGATCATATCTACTATATGATTCACGCTCGACCTTTCGGTCTCCGTGTTCCGAGGCCATATCTGTATATGCTTGGCTCGTCAAGTATAACCTGAGTATTCTGCGTGTGCAACTGTTTTGCACCCGTTGTATTTGAACGTAGAGCCTATCACACCCGATCATCACGTGGTGTCTCAGCACGAAGAACTTTCGCAACGGTGCATACTCAGGGAGAACACTTCTTGATAATTAGTGAGAGATCATCTTAAAATGCTACCATCAATCAAAGCAAGATAAGATGTATAAAAGATAAACATCACATGCAATCAATATAAGTGATATGATATGGCCATCATCATCTTGTGCTTGTGATCTCCATCTTCGAAGCACCGTCATGATCACCATCGTCACCGGCGTGACACCTTGATCATCATCGTAGCATCGTTCTTGTCTTGCCAATCTTATGCTTCCACGACTATCGCTACCGCTTAGTGATAAAGTAAAGCATTACAGCGCAATTGCATTGCATACAATAAAGCGACAACCATATGGCTCCTGCCAGTTGCCGATAACTCAGTTACAAAACATGATCATCTCATACAATAAAATTTAGCATCATGTCTTGACCATATCACATCACAACATGCCCTGCAAAAACAAGTTAGACGTCCTCTACTTTGTTGTTGCAAGTTTTACGTGGCTGCTACGAGCTTAGCAAGAACCGTTCTTACCTACGCATCAAAACCACAACGATAGTTTGTCAAGTTGGTGCTGTTTTAACCTTCGCAAGGACCGGGCGTAGCCACACTTGGTTCAACTAAAGTTGGAGAAACTGACATCCGCTAGCCACCTTTGTGCAAAGCACGTCGGGAGAACCGGTCTCGCGTAATCGTACGCGTAATGTCGGTCCGGGCCGCTTCGTCCAACAATACCGCCGAACCAAAGTATGACATGCTGGTAAGCAGTATGACTTATATCGCCCACAACTCACTTGTGTTCTACTCGTGCATATAACATCAACGCATAAAACCTAGGCTCAGATGCCACTGTTGGGGAACATAGTATTTTCAAAAAATTTCCTATGCACACGCAAGATCATGGTGATGCATAGCAACGAGAGGGGAGAGTGTGATCTATGTACCCCCATAGACCGACAGCGGAAGCGTTATGACAACGCGGTTGATGTAGTCGTACGTGTTCACGGCCCGACCGATCAAGCATCGAAACTATGGCACCTCCGAGTTCTAGCACACGTTCAGCTCGATGACGATCCCCGAACTCCGATCCAGCAAAGTGTCGGGGAAGAGTTCCATCAGCACGACGGCGTGGTGACGATCTTGATGTTCTACTGTCGCAGGGCTTCTCCTAAGCACCACTACAATATTATCGAGGATTATGGTGGAAGGGGGCACCGCACACGGCTAAGAGAACGATCTTAGAGATCAACTTGTGTGTCTAGGGGTGCCCCCTGCCCACGTATATAAAGGAGCCAAGGGGGGTGCGGCCGGCCATAGGAGGAGGCGCGTAGGAGGAGTCCTACTCCTACCGGGAGTAGGACTCCCCCCTTTCCCTAGTTGGATTAGGACTTGGGGAAGAAGGAAGAGAGGGAAGAAAGGAAAGGGGGGGCGCCACCCCCCTCCTTGTCCAATTCGGACTTGGGGGGAGGGGCACGCGGCAGCCCCTAGGCCTCCTCTCCTCTTCCTCCACTAGGCGCATTAAGGCTCATTAGGTTACCGAGGGGTTCCGGTAACCTCCCGGTACTCCGGTAAAATGCCGATTTCACCCGGAACACTTCCGATGTCCAAACATAGGCTTCCAATATATCAATCTTTATGTCTCGACCATTTCGAGACTCCTCTTCATGTTCGTGATCACATCCGGGACTCCGAACTAACTTCGGTACATCAAAATATATAAACTCATAATGAAACTGTCATCGTAACGTTAAGCGTGCGGACCCTACGGGTTCGAGAACAATGTAGACATGACCGAGACATGTCTCCGGTCAATAACCAATAGCGGAACCTGGATGCTCATATTGGCTCCCACATATTCTACGAAGATCTTTTATCGGTCAGACCGCATAACAACATACTTTGTTCACTTTGTCATCGGTATGTTACTTGCCGGAGATTCGATCGTCGGTATCTCAATACCTAGTTCAATCTCGTTACCGGCAAGTCTCTTTACTCGTTTCATAATACATCATCTCACAACTAACTCATTAGTTGCAATGCTTGCAAGGCTTATGTGATGTGCATTACTGAGAGGGCCCAGAGATACCTCTCCGACAATCGGAGTGACAAATCCTAATCTCAAAATACGCCAACCCAACATGTACCTTTGGAGACACCTGTAGAGCTCCTTTATAATCACCCAGTTACGTTGTGACGTTTGGTAGCACATGAAGTGTTCCTCCGGCAAATGGGAGTTGCATAATCTCATAGTCATAGGAACATGTATAAGTCATGAAGAAAGCAATAGCAACATACTACACGATCGGGGTGCTAAGCTAATGGAATGGGTCATGTCAATCACATCATTCTCCTAATAATGTGATCCCATTAATCAAATGACAACACATGTCTATGGTTAGGAAACATAACCATCTTTGATTAACGAGCTAGTCAAGTAGAGGCATACTAGTGATGTTTAGTTTGTCTATGTACTCACACAAGTATTATGTTTCCAGATAATACAATTCTAGCATGAACAATAAACATTTATCATGATATAAGGAAATAAAATAATAACTTTATTATTGCCTCTAGGGCATATTTCCTTCAATACAGGGGAAGCATAATATCTCACCCAAAGTAACAATCCCTACATCCAGCTGTATCCATCTGTCAACACATAACCAAGAAACCTTTGGAAATCGTGTACCTCAACCTTCGAAAAGCATCTGTTATGCGAGTTATGGCAATACTCCTGAACTCCCACCCCAGTACTGGGTGGCGTCGACGTTATCTCACCAACAACTGTATAAAAGAGATTTTCAATGTCGGCGAAACTCAGGTATTCCAGAACTGCAATGATAAAATTGTGACAACAACACCTCGGAGCTCAACTCCCTGGGACACTGCCACAACCCCTAAATGTCAGGAGGCACCAAGAACAATGTTCTCGTCACAAGACTATCGGAATGATTCCAAGATACCCGCGTGATCCTAGTTTTTTTTCGTGAAATTTGAGGAGAGGGAAGTCAAAACTTCTACGTCAGGAGGCCTCGCCAGAGTGACGAAGGGACTAAGGAGTAAACAGAATCCTACTCTCTGATATATATAATCCTAAGACTCAAAACATTTTGTTCTAGACTCAACAACGTCAGTGATTCGATCAAGCAGGGGGGCTCCTAAGTCGGGGATGGCTCTGATACCAACTTGTAACACCCACAATGTGGCTATATCTCCCACATGTCGGGGCATGACTTAGAGGCATAGCCGCATGGTGGTTTTGTCGCACGAGGGGTAATCTTCACACAATCCCATGCACTGAATAAGAAAGGGATAAAGAGTTGGCTTACAATCGCCACTTCACACAATACATAATTAATTCATACATCATCCAGACACACTCATAGACCGACTACGGTCAAATCTGAACAAAAGGAAGATAAACCCAAATGCTAGATCCCCGATCGTCCCAACTAGGCTCCACTACTAATCATCAGGAAACGAAACATAGTAATGACCCAGATCCTCATCGAACTCCCACTTGAGTTCGGTAGCATCACCTGCACTGGTATCGTCGGCACCTGCAACTGTTTGGAAGTATCCGTAAGTCACGAGGACTCAGCAATCTCACACCTGTGAGATCAAGACTATTTAAGCTTATGGGTAGGGTAAGGTAGTGAGGTGGAGCTGCAACAAGCGCTAAGCAAATATGGTGGCTAACATACGCAAATAAGAGTAAGATGCGAAGCTACGTAACAATGTGAAGCTAGAAGTGATCAACAAGTGATCCTAAAACTACTTACGTTCAAGCATAACACAAGACCGTGTTCACTTCCCGGACTCCGCCGAAAAGAGACCATCACGACTACACACGTGGTTGATTCATTTTAATTAAGTCAAGTGTCAAGTTCTCTACAACCGGATATTAACAAATTCCCATCTGCCACATAACCGCGGGAACGGCTCTTGAAAGTTTATACCCTGCAGGGGTGTCACAACTTAGCCCATCACAAGCTCTCACGGTCAACGAAGGATATTCCTTTCCCGGAAAGACCCGATCAGTCTCGGAATACCGATTACAAGACATTTCGACAATGGTAAAACAAGATCAGCAAGACCACCCGACTATGCTGACAAATCCCGATAGGAGCTGCACATATCTCGTTCTCAGGGCACACCAGATGAGATAGGCTACAAGTAAAACCAGCCCTCAAGTTTCCCCGAGGTGGCCCCGCAGGCGGGTTGGTTCGGACCAACACTCAGAGGAGCACTGGCCCGGGGGGGGGGGGTTAAAATAAAGATGACCCTTGAGTTTTGCAGAACCCAAGGGAAAGGTATAGGTGGTAGGTAGGCAAATGGTAAAACCAAGGTTGGGCCTTGCTGGAGGAGTTTTATTCAAAGCAAACTGTCAAGGGGGTCCCATAACCCCAACCGCGTAAGGAACGCAAAATCAAGGAACATAACATCGGTATAACGAAAACTAAGGAGGCAAGAGTGGAACAAAACACCAGGCATAAGGCCAAGCCTTCCACCCTTTACCAAGTATATAGATGCATTAATTAAATAAGAGATATAGTGATATCCCAACATATCCATGTTCCAACATGGAACAAACTTCAACTTCACCTGCAACTAGCAACGCTATAAGAGGGGCTGAGCAAAAGCGGTAACATAACCAAACAACGGTTTGCTAGGAAGGTGGGTTAGAGGCTTGACATGGCAATATGCGAGGCATGATATAACAAGTGGTAGGCAGCGCGACATAGAGATAGAATGAACAACTAGCAAAGCAAAGATAGAAGTGATATCGAGGTTATGGTCATCTTGCCTGAAATCCCGCAAGGAAGAAGAACGAGTCCAAGAAGAAGACAAACAGGTGTAGCCGAACGGATCCTCACAAACGCGACGTTACCGGAACTAACAAGAAGAAGCAACACCGGAGAGAAACAAACAACATAGTAAACAACCAAGCATAATCATGGCATGATGCACAATCAAGTATGATGCATGTCCGGTTAAAGAGGCATGGCATGGCAAGGCAAAGTGCAACAAACAATACTACAAGTTAAGTGGAGCTCAATATGCAACGAGTTACATATTGACGAAACACCACATGACTTATTTAGTTCTCTCTAGGTTAGGTACTCAACAATATTAAATGTTGTTAAACATGGCAAGAGGTGAAGCATAATAAAACTACCTATCTAAGCAAGTTTAAATGAGGCCGGAAACATCAAACAACAATTCCGGAAAATCCTCATATGCAATATTCGAATTTGGTACTGTTCTACCCTAAACCATATTTTAGAGTTGTTAAACATGCAAAGTAATGCCACCATGTTAAACTATGCATTTTCCTACCCCATTTACATATAAAGAACATTTAATTTGGAGCTACGGTTATTTAGTTATGAATTAAATCATTTTAACATGGCATTTGAGAAAATTAAAGAAAACAACAATTTAAACATTTTAAACATGGATGAAAGTTGGAAATTATTAAACTAGATGAAATACCAAGCATTTTACATATATAACTTATTTTAACCCGATGCACGGTTCATGAGTTATTATATGCATGAAGTTAAGGGTCCAAACTTCAAAACTGGCAATTCCTGGAATAATAGACAAATTCTCCAGATGGGAAAAAAACCACGTGGGCCAAATCTGAGGCGGATTGGGCCTCACTAGAGGGGCTCAGCCCAGGCGGTGGAGAGGAAGGCTGGCAGGGGCGCGCTGGAGTGGGCCTTGGAGAGGGCGCGGAGCTGGGCCAGCGGCGCTGGATCGGCGGCCCAGCGAGGAGGAAAACGGGGTTGAGCGGGCAAGGCCTCACCCGATCCCGAGCGGGACGATGACGACGAACCCCAGCGCTGCTCCGGCAAGCACGGGGCGAGGCGTTCCGGCGACGAGCGCGGCGGCACACGACAAAAACGGGCAGATCCAGGCAAGGGGGTCCCGGATCCGACGGCGGTGGAGGGCGAGGGGGCCCGCCACGGCGGCTAGGCCGTCTCCGGCGACGGGCGGCGATGCAAACAGCGGTGCCGTGGCTGCATCAGGGAGGGATAGAGAGCACGGAAGAAGGGGAAAGGAGCAGGGAGCAGCGGCTGGCCTGGTAGCCCGGGGTCGAGGGAGCTCCGGCGCAGCGGGGATGAAATCCGGCGACGGGGCGGCGGGGTCACGGCCTCCGGCGAGGTCCGGTCGCCGGAGACGGGCGCGGGTGGGGGGAGGCACGAGCTTCCTGGCAGCGGAGCAGGCAGGCTCGAGGACGGGCCCTAATGGGCTTGGCGGGCCTGCCCTGGGTCCGGGCGGGCCACGGTGGCGCTCGAGGCTGCCAGGGATTGGTGGCGTCTTGGGAGAGGTGGACGCTAGCGGCTGTGGTGGCGCCAACCAGTGGGGATGCGCCATGTGGCAGCGGGGGTGCGGCCGGCGTGGAAATGGAGGTGGGTGGCGGCGCTGATGATTAGGGGGGCGCGGAAAACAAGGAGAAGGGGAAGGGATGTCTAGAT
>NC_057800.1:352106954-352134474 GCF_018294505.1 Triticum aestivum | reverse complement strand
GGGTGTTTTTGCACCCTCCGATCTCGATCGGACGACACGGTCGAGAGAGGGGGGGGGGTAGGCTAGCCTAGATGGGCTGTGTAGAGGGGGCATTGGCTGAGAAGAGAGGTGAAAGAGAGGCCCGGCGACAGTCTTCAGAGACCGAAAACGTCCGATTTTTGACCGACTATAATGTCGATATATATATCCGTTGGGGCATCAAACGGACTCCGAATGCGACGAAATTTGCAGGCGGACTACTGACAACATAACAACGCGGCACGCCAACTTTCATCCCATTCCGAGAACATTTTTTGGCCACTTATAAAATAATATTTCGGAGGTGCCGCGGGCTCGTGCAAGTGTGCCTAGGCTCAGAACAGACAACGGAAGGAACGGGGAGACCGGGACGGGTGCAAGTTTTGAAAACATGATGATGCAATGCACATGATGACATGGCAATATGCAACACGCAAGAAAATGACATGGCAACAACTCGCATAATTGGAAGACACTTGGCGCAACGGTCTCGGGGCTTTACAACATGGTTCAGTGGTCAGAGATCTGCAAACCTCGCGACCAGGGCGGACTTGGGATCATGTCCTCCAAACGCATGAACATTGCCCTTCTGACTCGGGGGCTTTGGCGGATTGCCAACAAAGATGGTGGCCTGTGGCTTCACATCATCCAGCAGAAATACCTCTGCGGCCAGCCTCTCACTTTCTGCCAGCAGTCTGGGGGCTCCCAGTTCTGGCAATCCATCATTCTGCTCCTCCCAGTCATCTGGATCGGGACCTCGATCGAGATAGGGTCCAATATCGCCACACTATTCTGGTTCGATAAATGGACTGGAGACACACCCCTTGTGGCCTGCTTTCCAGACCTGTTCTCCATCGTGGCTGGCTCGCGGATTTCTATCGTGATAGCACTTATTAACTTAGGGCAACTCGCGTTCCGGAGGCCTTTTGGCCCGGCTAAGAATGCGGACTGGCAGGAGCTGCTTGACTGCATTGCACTACACGAGCCTGATCTCACGACTGACGATGACCGATCCAGATGGCGACTAGAGCCTTCTGGGCAATTATCCACCAAATCTCTGTACCTGGCCATCGCCCCCTCACTTGGCCATGAGGCACTCACCTCCATCTGGGAGATTCGCCTCCCTCTGAAATTTAGGATCTTCTTGTGGCAATGGATTTGCGGTCGCCTCCCGTCCAACATAGAGGTCTTGAAGCGCAATGGCCCTGGTGATGGGCGTTGCCTGCTCTGCGGGCCTGAAGAAGATTCGTACCATATCTTCTTCACCTGCGTGTCCGCGTAGTTCCTATGGAGCTATTTTCACGAGATAGTGGGTGGAAGATAGGACCACAACAACTTCCCCGTTCTCTTTGCTGAACTCCAGGCGATCCCTCCCGCGGTGCACCACATTAGGTGGTTGGCCATTTGGGTGCTTGCCTGGATGCTGTGGACTGTTAGGAATAAACTTGTGATTCAGCGTATTCCTCTTCGTCGTGCTACTGACGCTTTGTTCAAATGGTCTGGATACTTGCAGCTTTGGCGGCCGCTTAGCCGTCCCAAGGAGAGAGACGCCATCACCTCCATCATCACCCAGTTTCGCGCGATGGCTCTCCAGATGGCTCCACCGCTTTGAAGGAAATATGCCCTAGAGGCAATAATAAAGTTATTATTTATTTCCTTATATCATGATAAATGTTTATTATTCATGCTAGAATTGTATTAACCGGAAACATAATACATGTGTGAATACATAGACAAACAGAGTGTCACTAGTATGCCTCTACTTGACTAGCTCGTTGATCAAAGATGGTTATGTTTCCTAACCATAGACATGAGTTGTCATTTGATTAACGGGATCACATCATTAGGAGAATGATGTGATTGACTTGACCCATTCCGTTAGCTTAGCACTTGATCATTTAGTTTGTTGCTATTGCTTTCTTCATGACTTATACATGTTCCTATGACTATGAGATTATGCAACTCCCGTTTACCAGAGGAACACTTTGTGTGCTACCAAACGTCACAACGTAACTGGGTGATTATAAAGGTGCTCTACAGGTGTCTTCGAAGGTACTTGTTGGGTTGGCGTATTTCGAGATTAGGATTTGTCACTCCGATTGTAGGAGAGGTATCTTTGGGCCCTCTCGGTAATGGACATCACCTAAGCCTTGCAAGCATTGCAACTAATGAGTTAGTTGCGGGATGATGTATTACGGAATGAGTAAAGAGACTTGCCGGTAACGATATTGAACTAGGTATTGAGATGCCGACGATTGAATCTCGGGCAAGTAACATACCGATGACAAAAGGAACAACGTATGTTGTTATGTGGTCTGACCGATAAAGATCTTCATAGAATATGTAGGAGCCAATATGAGCATCCAGGTTCCGCTATTGGTTATTGACCGGAGACGTGTCTCGGTCATGTCTACATAGTTCTCAAACCCGTAGGGCCCGCACGCTTAACGCTACGATGACAGTTATATTATGAGTTTATATGTTTTGATGTACCAAAGGAGTTCGGAGTCCCGGATGAGATCGGGGACATGACGAGGAGTCTCAAAATGGTCGAGACGTAAAGATCGATATATTGGACGACTATATTCGGACTTAGGAAAGGTTCCGAGTGATTCGGGTATTTTTCGGAGTACCGGAGAGTTACAGGAATTCGCCGGGGAGTATATGGGCCTTATTGGGCCATACAGGAATAGAGGAGATAGGCCAAAAGGAAGGAGGTCTGCGCCCCCCCCTCTGGTCCGAATTGGACAAGGGGTGCAGCCCCCTTTTCCTTCTCCCTCTCCTCCTCTTTCCTTCACTCCTACTCCAACAAGGAAAGGAGGAGTCCTACTCCCGGTGGGAGTAGGACTCCCCCTTGGCGCGCCCTCCTCCTAGGCCGGCCGCCTCCCCCCTTGCTCCTTTATATACAGGGGCAGGGGGGCACCTCTAGACACACAAGTTAATCAAGTTGATCGTCTCTTAGCCGTGTGCGGTGCCCCCCTCCACCATAGTCCACATCGATAATACTGTAGCGGTGCTTAGTTGAAGCCCTGCGTCGGTAGAACATCAACATCGTCACCACGCCGTCGTGCTGACGAAACTCTCCCTCAACACTCGGCTGGATCGAAGTTCGAGGGACGTCATCGGGCTGAACGTGTGCTGAACTCGGAGGTGTCGTACACTCGGTACTTGATCGGTCAGATCCTGAAAACGTAGGACTACATCAACCGTGTTGTGCTAACGCTTCCACTTTCGGTCTACGAGGGTACGTGGACAACACTCTCCCCTCTCGTTGCTATGCATCACCATGATCTTGCGTCTGCGTAGGAAAACTTTTAAAATTACTGCGTTCCCCAACAGTGGCATCCGAGCCAGGTTTTATGCGTTGATGTAATATGCACGAGTAGAACACAAGTGAGTTGTGGGCGATATAAGTCATACTGCTTACTAGCATGTCACATTTTGGTTCGGCGGTATTCTTGGATGAAGCGGCCCGGACCGACATTACGCGTACGCTTACACAAGACTGGTTTTACCTCTGTGCTATGCACACAGGTGACTAGCGGGTGTCAGTTTCTCCAACTTTAGTTGAATCGAGTGTGGCTACGCCCGGTCCTTGAGAAGGTTAAAACATCACTAACTTGACAAACTATCGTTGTGGTTTTAATGCGTAGGTAAGAACGGTTCTTGCTCAGCCCATAGCAGCCACGTAAAACTTGCAACAACAAAGTAGAGGACGTCTAACTTGTTTTTGCAGGGCATGTTGTGATGTGATATGGTCAAGACGTGATGAGATATAAGTTGTTGTATAAGATGATCATGTTTTGTTGAAGTTGGCGGCAACTGGCAGAAGCCTTATGGTTGTCTCTTTATTGCATAAGATGCAAGCGCCAAATAATTGGTTAACTTTATTGCTATGCGATAGCAATAGTTGCAAGAGCAATAGTTGGCGAGACGACCATGTGACGACACATTGATATAGATCAAGATGATGGAGAGCATGGTGTCATGCCGGTGACGGTGGAAATCATGACGATGCTTTGGAGATGGAGATAAAAGGCACAAGATGATGATGGCCATATCATGTCACATATCTTGATTGCAAGTGATGTTTATCTTTTATACATCTTATTTTGCTTAGTTCGATGGTAGCTTTATAAGATGATCTCTCACTGATTATCAAGGTACAAGTGTTCTCCCTGAGTATGCACCGTTGCGAAAGTTCTTCGTGCTGAGACACCACGTGATGATCGGGTGTGATAGGCTCTACGTTCAAATACAACGGGTGCAAAACAGTTGCACACGCAGAATACTCAGGTTAAACTTGACGAGCCTAGCATATAACAAATATGGCCTCGGAACACTGAGACCGAAAGGTCGAGCGTGAATCATATAGTAGATATGATCAACATAGTGATGTTCACCATTGAAACTACTCCATCTCACGTGATGATCGGACATGGTTTAGTTGATATGGATCACGTGATCACTTAGAGGATTAGAGGGATGTCTATCTAAGTGGGAGTTCTTAAGTAATATGATTAATTGAACTTAAATTTATCATGAACTTAGTCCTGGTAGTATTAGCGTATCTATGGTGTAGATCAATAGCTCGTGTTTAGCTCCCCTGTTTTATTTTTGATATGTTCCTAGAGAAAACTAAGTTGAAAGATGATTAGTAGCAATGATGCGGATTGGATCCGTGATCTGAGGTTTATCCTCATTGCTGCACAGAAAAATTATGTCCTTGATGCACCGCTAGGTGACAAACCTATTGCAGGAGTAGATGCAGATGTTATGAACGTTTGGCTAGCTTAATATGATGACTACTTGATAGTTTAGTGCACCATGCTTAAATGGCTTAGAATCGGGACTTCAAAGACGTTTTGAACGTCATGGACCATATGAGATGTTCTAGGAGTTGAAGTTAATATTTCAAGCAAATACCCGAGTTGAGAGATATGAAGTCTCCAACAAGTTCTATAGGTAAAAGATGGAGGAGAATAGCTCAAGCAGTGAGCATGTGCTCAGATTGTCTGGGTACTACAATCGCTTGAATCAAGTGGGAGTTAATCTTCGAGATAAAATAGTGATTGACAGAATTCTCTAGTCACCATCACCAAGTTAGTAGAACTTCGTGATGAACTATAATATGCAAGGGATAACGGAAACGATTCCCAAGCTCTTCGTGATGCTGAAATCGACGAAGGTAGAAATCAAGAAAAGCATCAAGTGTTTATGGTAAACAAAACCACTAGTTTCAAGTAAAGGGACAAAGGGAAGAAAGGGGAACTTCAAGAAGAACGGCAAGAAAGTTGCTGGTCAAGTGAAAAACCCAAGTCTGGACCTAAGCCTGAAACTGAGTGCTTCTACTGCAAAGGGACTGGTCACTGGAAAAGGAACTACCCCAAGTAATTGGCGGATAAGAAGGATGGCAAAATGAACATAGGTATATTTGATATACATGTTATTGATGTGTACTTTACTAGTGTTTATAGCAACCCCTTAGTATTTGATACTAGTTCAGTTGCTAAGAATAGTAACTCGAAATGGGAGTTGCAGAATGAACAGAGACTAGTTAAGGGTGAAGTGACGATGTGTATTGGAAATGGTTTCCAAGATTGATATGATCATCATCGCACACTCCCTATACTTTCGGGATTAGTGTTAAACCTAAAATAAATGTTATTTAGTGTTTGCGTTGAGCATGAATATGATTGGATCATGTTTATTGCAATACGGTTATTCATGTAAGTTAGAGAATAATTGTTGTTCTGTTTACATGAATAAAACCTTCTATGGTCATACACCCAATGAAAATGGTTTGTTGGATCTCACTCGTGGTGATACACATTTTCATAATATTGAAGCCAAAAAATGCAAAGGTAATAATGATAGTGCAACTTATTTGTGGCACTGCCGTTTAGGTCATATTGGTGTAAAGCGCATGAAGAAAATCCATGCTGATGGGCTTTTGGAATCACTTGATTATGAATCAGTTGATGCTTGCGAACCATGCCTCATGGGCAAGATGACTAAGACTCCGTTCTTCGGAACAATGGAGCGAGCAACAGATTTGTTGGAAATCATACATACTGATGTATGTGGTCCGATGAATATTGAGGCTCGCGGCAGGTATCATTATTTTCTAATCTTCACAGATGATTTGAGCAGATATGAGTATATCTACTTGATGAAACACAAGTCTGAAATATTTGAAAAATTCAAAGAATTTTAGAGTGAAGTGGAGAATCATCGTAACAAAAATAAAAGTTTCTACGACATGATCGCAGAAGTAACATATTTGAGTTACGAGTTTGGCCTTCAGTTAAAACAATGTGAAATAGTTTCACTACTCACGCCACCTGGAACACCACAGTGTAATGGTGTGTCCGAACGTCGTAACCGTGCTTTATTAGATATGGTGTGATCTATGATGTCTCTTACCGATTACCACTATCATTTTGGGGTTATGCATTAGAGACAGCTACATTCACGTTAAATAGGGCACCATCTAAATCCGTTGAGACGACACTGTATGAACTGTGGTTTGGCGAGAAACCTAAGCTGTCGCTTCTTAAAGTTTGGGACTGCGATGCTTATGTGAAAAAGTTTCTACCTGATAAGCTCAAACCCAAATCGGAGAAGTATATCTTCATAGGATACCCAAAAGAAAATGTTGGGTACACCTTCTATCACAGATCCGAAGGCAAGATAATCATTGCTGAGAATGAATCCTTTCTAGAGAAGGAGTTTCTCTTGAAAGAAGTGAGTGGGAGGAAAGTAGAACTCGATGAGGTAATTGTACCTGCTCCCTTATTGGAAAGTAGTTCATCACAGAAATCTGTTCCTGTGACTACTACACCAATTAGTGAGGAAGCTAATGATGATGATCATGTAACTTCAGATCAAGTTACTACCGAACCTCGTAGGTAAACCAGAGTGATATCCGCACCAGAGTGGTATGGTAATCCTGTTCTAGAGGTCATGTTACTTGACCATGACGAGCCTACGAACTATGAGGAAGCGATGATGAGCCCAGATTCCGCGAAATGGCTTGAGGCCATGAAATCTGAGATGAGATCCATGTATGAGAACAAAGTATGGACTTTGATTGACTTGCCCATTGATCGGCGAGCCTTTGAGATTAAATGGATCTTCAAGAGGAAGACGGACGCTGATAGTAGTGTTACTATCTACAAAGCTAGAATTGTCGCAAAAAGGTTTTCGACAAGTTCAAGGTGCTTACCACGATGAGAATTTCTCACTCGTATCTATGCTTAAGTCTGTCCGAATCATGTTAGCCATTGCCGCATTTTATGAAATCTGGCAATTGGATAAACAAAACTGCATTCCTTAATAGGATTTATTAAAGAAGAGTTGTATATGATGCAACCAGAAGGTTTTGTCAATCCTAAAGGTACTAACAAAATATGCAAGCTCCAGCGATCCATCTATGGACTGGTGCAAGCATCTCGGAGTTGGAATATACGCTTTGATAACTTGATCAAAGCATATAGTTTTATACAGACTTGCGATGAAGC
The DNA here is from genome assembly GCF_018294505.1 of Triticum aestivum. Classification (NCBI taxonomy): domain Eukaryota; kingdom Viridiplantae; phylum Streptophyta; class Magnoliopsida; order Poales; family Poaceae; genus Triticum; species Triticum aestivum. The sequence goes on along the minus strand of NC_057800.1, from coordinate 352,126,933 downwards.
CTGTATTTACAAGAAAGTGAGTGGGAGCACTACAACATTTCTGATAAGTATATGTGAATGACATATTGTTGATCGGAGAAAGACCTCGGTGAAGCTCGGTGAAGGAAAGGAGTGTTTAGAAGGAGTTTTTTTCAAAGAAAGACCTCGGTGAAGCTGCTTACATATTGAGCATCAAGATCTATAGAGATAGATCAAGACACTTGATAAGTTTTTCAATGAGTACATACCTTGACAAGATTTTGAAGTAGTTCAAAATGGAACAGTCAAAAAGGAGTTGTTGCCTGTGTTACAAGGTGTGAAGTTGAGTAAGACTTAAAACCCGACCACGGCAGAAGATAGAAAGAGAATGAAAGTCATTCCCTATGCCTCATCCATAGGTTCTATAAAGTATGCCATGCTGTGTACCAGACCTATTGTATACCCTGCCCTGAGTTTGGCAAGGGAGTACAATAGTGATCTAGGAGTAGATCACTGGACATTGGTTAAAATTATCCTTAGTGGAATAAGGATATGTTTCTCGATTATGGAGGTGACAAAAGGTTCGTCGTAAAGGGTTGCGCCGATGCAAGTTTTGACACTGATCCAGATGACTCTAAGTCTTAATCTGGATACATATTGAAAGTGGGAGCAATTAGCTAGAGTAGCTCCGTGCAGAGCATTGTTGACATAGAAATTTGCAAAATACGTACGGATTTGAATGTGGTAGACCCGTTGACTAAACTTCCCTCACAAGCAAAACATGATCACACCTTAGTACTCTTTGGGTATTAATCACATAGCGATGTGAACTAGATTATTGACTCTAGTAAACCCTTTGGGTGTTGGTCACATGAGATGTGAACTATAGGTGTTAATCACATGGTGATGTGAACTATTGATGTTAAATCACATGGTGATGTGAACTAGATTATTGACTCTAGTGCAAGTGGGAGACTGAAGGAAATATGCCCTAGAGGCAATAATAAAGTTATTATTTATTTCCTTATATCATGATAAATGTTTATTATTCATGCTAGAATTGTATTAACTGGAAACATAATACATGTGTGAATACATGGACAAACAGAGTGTCACTAGTATGGCTCTACTTGACTAGCTCATTGATCAAAGATGGTTATATTTCCTAACCATACACATGAGTTGTCATTTGATTAATGGGATCACATCATTAGGAGAATGATGTGATTGACTTGACCCATTCCGTTAGCTTAGCACTTGATCGTTCAGTTTGTTGCTATTGTTTTCTTCATGACTTATACATGTTCCTATGACTATGAGATTATGCAACTCCCGTTTACCGGAGGAACACTTTGTGTGCTACCAAACGTCACAACATAACTGGGTGATTATAAATGTGCTATACAGGTGTCTCCGAAGGTACTTGTTGGGTTGCCGTATTTCGAGATTAGGATTTGTCACTCCGATTGTCGGAGAGGTATCTCTGGGCCCTCTCGGTAATGCACATCACCTAAGCCTTGCAAGCATTGCAACTAATGAGTTAGTTGCGGGATGATGTATTACGGAAAGAGTAAAGAGACATGCCGGTAACAAGATTGAACTAGGTACTGAGATGCCGACGATCGAATCTCGGGCAAGTAACATACCGATGACAAAAGGAACAACGTATGTTGTTATGCGGTCTGACCGATAAAGATCTTTGTAGAATATGTAGGAGCCAATATGAGCATCCAGGTTCCGCTATTGGTTATTGACCGGAGACGTATCTCGGTCATGTCTACATAGTTCTCGAACCCGTAGGGTCCGCACGCTTAACACTACAATGATAGTTATATTATGAGTTTATATGTTTTGATGTACCGAAGGAGTTCGGTGTTCCGGATGAGATCGGGGACATGACGAGGAGTCTCGAAATGGTCGAGACGTAAAGATCAATATATTGGACGACTATATTCGGACTTCGGAAAGGTTCCGAATAATTCGGGTATTTTTCGGAGTACCGGAGAGTTACGGGAATTCGCTGGGGAGTATATGGGCCTTATTGGGCCATATGGGAATATAGGAGATAGGCCAAAAGGAAGGAGGCCTGCGCCCCCCCTCTGGTCCGAATTGGACAAGGGGTGCAACCCCCTTTTCCTTCTCCCTCTCCTCCTCTTTCCTTCGCTCCTACTCCAACAAGGAAAGGAGGAGTCCTACTCCCGGTGGGAGTAGGACTCCCCCCTTGGCGCACCCTCCTCCTAGGCCGGCCGCCTCCCCCCTGCTCCTTTATATACAGCGGCAGGGGGGCACCTCTAGACACACAAGTTGATCAAGTTGATCGTTTCTTAGCCGTGTACGGTGCCCCCCTCCATCATAGTCCACCTCGATAATACTGTAGCGGTGCTTAGTCGAAGCCCTGCGTCGGTAGAACATCAACATCGTCACCATGCCGTCGTGCTGACGAAACTCTCCCTCAACACTCGGCTGGATCGGAGTTCGAGGGACGTCATCAGACTGAATGTGTGCTGAACTCGGAGGTGCCGTAAGTTCGGTACTTAATCGGTCGGATCGTGAAGACGTACGACTACATCAACCGCGTTGTGCTAACGCTTCCGCTTTCGGTCTACGAGGGTACGTGGACAACACTCTCCCCTCTCGTTGCTATGCATCACCATGATCTTGCGTGTGCGTAGGATTTTTTTTTAAATTACTACGTTCCCCAACATGCTTCCCCCGCCACCACCGGAACCTGATTAGATCGTCGTCTTCTCGCCTCCGTCACGGCCGTCTATGTGTTGTATTGTCGTGCGTCTGTGTTGGGCTTGTTGTGCTGTGCCCATAGCTGAACTTGGGTCTGTTAGTTTGTGTGTGTGCGAGTGCTGGACCTTGCCTACGGTGACATTGTGTGGGTGTGTGGTGGGTTCAGTTGTTACCTTGATACGCTGTGCTTGGTGGTTACTTTATTTATAATAAAGCGGGGCGAAAGCCTTTTTCGGTATAGAAAATAACACAATTTTAGGCATTGTATACCTTTTGTTTCATACTAAAATGCAGAATAATTTCATATGTAGTACAATACGTATAATCAGAGTACTATCAACTAGATAGGAAAACTAAAATTAATTCCCTTGAAAATTCTAGACAATAAACGTTCTTCTTGCACTCTTCTAGCGTGACCCATCCTGCACCGCTGGACTTGGCATGAGGCCACATGCATGCACACATGTTCCTAGCAGGCTTTGCACCACACGACATCATGCTGTAGTGTATTGTAAGACAATAGGCTTTGGGGGGAACCGACACAACCCTCTAGGGGTGGCCTATCACATATATATATATAATGAGGTGGTATACAACGTTACAATATACACATGTAAATATAGTCTAACACCCTCCCTCAATCTTAGCCACTTTCTAATGAATCTAGAAGGGTAAGATTGCGCCTGCAAGTCTCAAACTGTGGCAAAGGCAATGGCTTGGTGAAGATGTCAGCAAGTTGATCCTTGGAAGAAATAAACTTGATCTGTAGTTGCTTCTGAGAGACACGTTCACGCACAAAGTGATAGTCAACTTCAATGTGTTTTGTTCGGGCATGGAATACCGGATTTGCAGAAAGGTATGTAGCACCGATGTTATCACACCAAAGAACAGGAGGCTGTGATTGGGGTATACTTAACTCCTGAAGCAAGGACTGTACCCAGATGATCTCTGATGTGGCATTGGCCACAGCCTTATACTCAGCCTCAGTACTGCTACGCGAGACAGTAGCCTGTTTCCGAGCACTCCAGGCAATCAGGTTAGAGCCAAAGAAGACAGCATAACCCCCCGTGGATCGCCTGTCATCCGGATTGCCAGCCCAGTCTGCATCAGAATATGCTGAAAGACAACCAGAGTCAGACGGCCGAATATGCAAACCATGAGCCACCGTGAAACGAATATAGCGCAAAATCCGCTTAACAGCAGACCAATGAGTGTCACGGGGTGACTGCAGATACTGGCAGACTCGGTTAACAGCATAGGAAATGTCTGGTCGCGTGATCGTCAAGTACTGGAGCCCACCAACAATACTCCTGTACTCTGTTGCATCAGAAGAAGAAAGAAGCACACCATCAACAGCATTGAGCTTATCAGTGGTAGACATGGGTGTAGTCGTCGGTTTGCACTTAAGCATCCCAGCTCGCTGCAACAAATCCAGAGAGTACTTCTTCTGCGTCATAACAAGGCCAGCATCACGAGAAGTAACCTCCACACCAAGAAAGTAATGAAACTTCCCAAGGTCCTTGACCGCAAAATCAGCACCAAGTGAGCGAACAAGCGCAGTAGCAGCCGACTGAGAGGTGCTGACCAAAATGATATCATCTACATAGACCAACAAGTACATAGTAACCTCAGGCCTTTGAAGAAGAAACAATGAGGAGTCAGCATTTGATGATGCAAAACCATGAGCACGAAGAGCCATTGCAAGACGAGCATGCCAAGCACGAGGAGCCTGCTTCAGACCATAAATTGCCTTGGACAGACGACAGAGATGATCAGGGCGATCCGGATCAGAGAAACCCGGAGACTGGCGCATGTAAACCTCCTCCGCCAAGACACCATGAAGAAAAGCATTTTGAACATTAAGCTGACGAAGAAACCAACCTCGAGTAACAGCCAGAGAGAGAAGAAGTCTGATGGTAGTAGGCTTGACCACTGGACTGAAGGTGTCTTCATAGTCAAGTCCAAAACGCTGTCGAAAACCACGAGCAACCAGACGAGCCTTATAGCGCTCAATGGACCCATCAGAATGCCTCTTCACTTTGAAAACCCATTTGGAATCAATAACATTTACCCGTGATTGTGGAGGAACAAGAGTCCATGTCTGATTGCGAAGAAGCGCTTGATACTCCTGCTCCATGGCCTCGCTCCAATGAGGAATGCGCATAGCAGCTTGATACGTGCGTGGCTCAGAGGATGGATCTGCGAGAGCAGCAGACATGCACGCCGCTAACCAAGCAACTGTGCCATCGTGACGTTGCTTAGGCTGAAAAATGCCACTCCGACTGCGCGTATGTGGATGTAGAGCAGCAGCAGGAGCCGGCGGAGGCGAAGGTGACGGAGACGTGACGGTCGCCGGAGATGCAGGAATCACCTCAGGCGAGCTCGGGACAGACGACTCCGGGCTGCATGGCGAAGACTGGCCTGACGACAGGGACTCAGAGGCCATGGGCAAACCGAGAGTGGGCGAGGCCAGCTCCGGTGACACCGGCCCAGACGGCCTTGGCGAGGCGAGAGCAGGCGAGGCCGGCCCTGGTGAGAAGGGCCCAGACACCCTGGGCGAGGCAGGGGCAGGCGAGGCCAGGCCTGGTGATGACTGCCCCGACGCCCTGGGCGAGACGGGGACCGAGGAGGCCGGCCCAGTCGGCGGGGTTGCAGGGCGCGACGATGGCGAAGGCAGCCCAGAAGCCAGAGGCGACCGGGCCAGGACGTCGATCGGCCGTGCATGAGCACGGAAACCGAGGCCATGCAGGGGCGCCATGTGCTCCTCATGCACAACAGAAGGTGCCGAGGATGAAGGCGATGGCGACGAAGAGGAAGATGGCACTTCCAGAATCTCCAAACGAGCCCCACGACCAGTGCCTGCACCATGGTTAGGCAACAATAGAGGAGAATATGCAACATCATCAAATTGGTCAGAAGCAACAGAGGATGAATGCATGACAGGTGGCTCGGTAGTGGACACAGGGAGTTTGGCAAAGGGAAAAACATGCTCATCAAACACAACATCCCGAGAGATGTAGACACGATTAGTGGACACATGAAGACATTTGTATCCTTTATGAAGAGAGCTATAACCAAGAAAAACACACTTCTTGGAACGAAACTCGAGCTTACGCTTGTTATATGGACGGAGATGGGGCCAGCAAGCACACCCAAACACCTTGAGAAAGGTGTAGTCCGGTTGTTCATTAAGGAGAACTTCAATGGGAGTCTTCATATTCAAAACACGAGTGGGAGTACGATTGATGAGAAAACATGCAGTGGTGAAAGCATCACTCCAAAAACAAAACGGAACAGATGCATGGGCCAAAAGAGTCAGACCAGCTTCAACAATGTGACGATGCTTACGTTCTACTGAACCATTCTGCTGATGTGTATGTGGACATGCTAAACGGTGAGTGATCCCAAGCGACTGAAAGAAGGAGTTGAGGTTGCGATACTCGCCGCCCCAGTCCGACTGAACATGAACAATTTTGTGCTTGAGAAGGCGTTCAACATGTTTTTGGAACTGAACAAAAATGTCAAACACATCAGATTTACGTTTGATAAGATGAAGCCAGGTAAAGCGGCTGTAAGCATCAACAAAACTAATATAGTAATTATGACCACTAACAGAAGTCTGAGCAGGACCCCATACATCTGAAAACACAAGTTCTAAAGGATGTTTCACCTCACGACTGGACTCCGAAAAAGGAAGTTGATGACTCTTCCCCTGCTGACAAGCATCACACACTGCTACATCTTTATTACTAGACACACTAGGAAGCTCATGACGACGCAAAACATGCCGGACAATAGGTGTGGCCGGGTGACCAAGACAAGCATGCCACTGTGACGGAGATACCCGAACTCCACTGAAGACGCGAGCGACGCCAGGATGCTCCAGACGATAGAGACCTTGGCAGAGCCGCCCACTAAGAAGAATGTCCCTCGTGCCCCGATCCTTAATAAAAAGATCAAAAGGATGAAATTCACAAAGCACATTATTATCACGAGTGAGTTTAGGAACTGAAAGAAGATTACGTGTCACAGATGGAACTCGAAGAACATTGCGAAGTTGAAGACTCCTATTGGCATGTCTAGTGAGAAGTGATGCTTGACCAATATGAGAGATGTGCATACCTGCTCCATTGGCGGTGTGGATCTTGTCGGAGCCATGGTAGGGTTCACGAGTGTGAAGCTTCCCCATCTCACTGGTCAGGTGCTCTGTCACCCCAGAGTCCATGTACCAGTGGGGATCAATGGAGTAGGACTGAGTGTGTCCCTGTGGCTTCTGTGGCGGCGGACGATCAGCCATGGCGACCTGACGAGCAAAGTTGCGTGTATCCTTCCCGTCATTGCCGAGACCAAGAAAACCCCGCTGGAAGCGCTTGTGACACTTCGAGGCCCAGTGCCCATCGCGACCACAAAGCTGGCACACACGTGGACCGCCAGCCCCTGGTAGCGTCGCAGTAGGAGGAGGGGCCGAGGCGGGTGGTGGTGACTGCCCCGAAGGAGCCCTGGATGAAGCAGAGGAGCGACCACCCTTGGTGGCGGCGTTTGCCGAGAGGGCGCCGTTGCCCCTGGATCGGCGCGTCTCGACTCGTTGCTCAGTAAGCAGGAGGCGTGAAAAGACCTCGTGTGCTGGCATGGGCGTGGAGTTGCCCCTCTCATTGATGATCTCGACTAGGGCGTCATACTCCTCATCAAGACCATTGACAATAAACGAGTTGAACTCGGAGTCGGTGAGGGGCTGTCCAATGGAGGCCAGCGTGTCGGCGAGACTCTTGACTTTGTTGTAGAACTCAGTGGCGGTGGAGTCAAGCTTCTGACACTCCCCAAGTTGGCGACGGAGCCCAGATACACGAGCCTGCGACTGTGCCGCAAACGAGCGCTCACGAATAGTCCATGCCTCGTGGGACGTCTTGGCGAAGACAACAAGCCCAGCAACGGCCGGAGAGAGCGACCCCTGGATGGAGGAGAGGTTCGCCTGATCCTGCCCTGTCCAGACACGGTGAGCCGGATTATAGACCGGACCGTGCACGCTGTCAACCAGCGCAGGAGGGCAAGGGAGAGAGCCGTCGACATAGCCAAGCAGATAGTGACTCCCAAGAAGCGGAAGAACCTGCGCGCGCCAGAAGATGTAATTGTCCGACGACAACTTGATGGTGATGAGATGGCCGAAGTGAAACGGCGGCGGCGGCTGCGATCCCATCGAGGAGACTGGCTGAGGTGAGACCACCGTGGAGACAGTCAGAGGGGCAGCCGGCGCGGTGACAGAGGGCGCGATGGCCGCGGTTGACGCCCCGAAGCCTGCCAGCGCGACGTCCTCCGCCACCAGCGGCGCAGTGGCCGAGGGCGCGACAGCCGCGGTTGACGGGGCGGCGGCGATGTGGGCCACAAGCGCCTGCCCGGGCGAAGTAGCAGCCGGCGGGAGCGCGAAGAGGGAGCCGACGCTCCGTGTCCCGATCGGCGCCTGAAGGGAGGCGGCATCCAGCGGCCTCGAGAGAAGTGCCGCGAGGGAGGCCGGCAGAAAACCGGTGGCGGTGGAGCCGGACGCAGCGGCGGTTTAGGGTTTTTTGGGCGGAAGCGGACGTAACCTAGCGTGATACCATGTAAGACAATAGGCTTTGGGAGGAACCGGCACAACCCTCTAGGGGTGGCCTATCACATATATATATAATGAGGTGGTATAGCTTTGGGGGGAACCGGCACAACCCTCTAGGGGTGGTCTATCACATATATATATAATGAGGTGGTATACAACGTTACAATATACACATGTAAATACAGTCTAACATGTATCATATATTCATTTGTTTAACCTACATTAAGGATCTCGTGTTGCTGGCTTCCTGCTAGATAGGATCCAGACCATTCCAACTCAATCTACTCTGTTCTTCTACAATATACCCAAGCCCCTATTTTTGGGGCCGTTTTCGCTCTAAGATTTATCCACTTGTATGAAAATAACCTCTGGGTAAGTTTGTACATGGCACGTGTATTATTTTGATAAATGACTGTACAAATGCTTGGTGTATTCAGGGTTTCGTTTCAAGTTTTTTGAACGTGCTTGACGGTTGTGTTGGTTGGTTTAGCTCTTTTTTTGTCTGTAAGGTCGAGTTTGTCCCTGGAGCGGCCGTTCTACCTCGATGCTTTCCTTGATTTCTATTCGTCATTGCGTTCTGCTTCTGTCGCTGTCGCCGCTGTTGGCCCAGTTGTTGTGTCTCTTTCTGTTGTCCATTGGGTCTCGTGCGTGCTGCTGTTGGCCCGGTTGCTGTTGTTTTGGTACGCTTTCTTTCTGACAGAGTGGTGCCGCCTTACATCTCTCGGCCGCTTCATCTAGATGGTGCTGACGCTGCCGCTTTCGACATTGCTTCTGGAGTCTGCCATCCCTTTTGATTAGGCAGCTTGCCGCTCGCCGCTTGCCACCGTCCTAGCGGTCTATCGGATCACTATATAAGCAGGCCCCGGTTTCGCCCATGCACATGAGGCTGCAGCTGCAGAGGGACAGCTCCGCAGAGCCGATACCATGAGGCGCACCGGGGGAGCTGCCTCCGCCTCGCCGCCCAGCGCATCCTCCCCTCCGGCCGCTCCGATCCCCTCGCCGTCCAGCTCCAGCCCAACCCCGAGAGCGCTGGCGTCAATCGGCCCCGCCGGCATGGCCATATTCACACCGCAGCTTCCTTGCATCCTGTGCGTCGTCGACCTCTCCTCGGAAATCTACAACATCGATGGCAGGGACGCACCGCCGCTGCCTAAGGTCGTCCCTGCGTGCGCCACCCACACCCCGCGTGTAACGGCCGGGGCCTTCGCCGGCCACGGCAGTCTCCGCGCCCCGGCCTGGCTCGCCATGCACTGTCTCCCCCTACGACCTGAGGGTATGGTGCGTACGAGGTTGGGATGGCTCCAATGTTCTTCATCGACGTCCACGGCTCCACGAGATGACGAGACCAACCAGCAGAAGCAGGCATCCATGGAGGGATTGAGCCGAGAGCGCTGCCTTTGTCGCTCTCTGGCTCTCCTGCCAATCTCCGCTATCCGGTGCCACTGTCTGACCCTCGGCATCAGCAGGCTCTCTTTCCCTCCTCCGTTCTGTACAAAAAAAAAATGACAGTAAGTAATCCTTGCCTCTCCGTTCTCTTTTCTACAATTCAGTTAACTCTTATGATGTTAAGGAAGTGAGGAACATATTATGGGGTATTGCCGGTTGGTCAATTGTTTTAATCAGATGCTGGTTTGCAAGTCTGCCATATGTATACGAGTACGAGTATCAGCAATGGATGTTAGTGAATTTGAAGGCTATGAGATACTAGAAAACTAAGGAGCTAATTGAAATCAGAATCACACCTTAACATGATGCACACCATACTGATGATAAATTTGTTTCGTTGCAGCAGCTGCTGGGGTTGTGGATTTTTTTCTGAGCGGATTGTGGATCTTATTATAGATTCAGCACTTGGAAGCTGAAGTAACACTACAGAAGTTCTCTACTTAAGTTTTGCTACTCCTTTACTCTTTCTAATGCCCTTCCATCTGGAGCAGTGCAATTTATTCAGTACACGACTTGTCATCTTCTCCCTACGTAAATCTTCAGCCTGGCCATTCTATTTTTGAAATGAGTTACAGTATCATGGACTTGCATATTTAACCCCATCGGTAACATGTTGGATTATGGGATTTTGCTTGCCTTCTGCGAGCAAACTTCAGATGAAAAGCAGCCACAAAATGCATCAGATTGTTGATGGAGATTGTACTGAAGAGGTAATATGTTAGAACTTCAAATATACATATTGTTGTGGTCTTGATTATCATGGGCCATATGTTAATTTTCCCCAGTTTTCTGTTTTGATTTCTCTTGCTCAAGGGTCGAGAGCTGAACACATGACGTTGTTTGCAGATATGGTTTGCATGATCAACTTTCACTGTATAAGAGCATGCTTATGGACGATCTAGATTCAGGTTGTGAAGCAGGAGTACTCAAAGTGCTAAGTAAGTTACTGAAACAATACCATGTGTTTGGCACTTTCTCTAATAAGCACCCTTCTTTTCCAGGCGAAGTTGATGAAGAAATGGAAAGAGAAGACTTATCCATACAGGAAAAATTGGATATGGAGCTGCAAGATCTAAATAAAGGACTTCAGCAAAAGGAGTTGCTATTTTCCTTTCATTATGATTGTAATTGTTCATATACGAATTTAAAACTTATCTGGCTCGACCTGGACACTTTGTTCACATGTACTAAATAATCTTTCATTCTTCCATCCATAGTAAACTCATGTTCAAAGATAACCACACTTTTGCCCATCATAACCTAGATCAGATTTCCATATCCTCAATGTGCAGGGTGGTTCATGCCCAGCTTCTGCTCGAGGTGCAGCAATAGATGCAGCTTTTTTTCTTTTTTTTTTGAGAAGGAGGTGCATCTTTTTAGAAGAAGGAGCAATAGATGCAGCTGCATCAACAACGGCAATTTGTGGTGATTCATTCGCAGTTCATCTTCTAGACCATGCCCCGGACGCCAGTCACCTTACTTATAGTCTATACAAGGTCTTCCGTCCGGTTGCCACTGCTGAGCCTCTCCATATTGCAAATTTATGTGGCCAAGCACCTTTGGTGTGGTCGCCACGGCTGAGCCCTCATTAAGGACAGTATAACTGCACTTAATCCTTGCCCTCACAGCGATTTGGATTTTTGGTCGTCCGTTTTATTGATCTGGGAGTTTCTGGCCGTCAGATTTCGTGTTTAAGGCAGTCTGTTTCGCAATCTGTGTAAACTGGGCCAGCTGTCCTGTGGGCTGCTACTCCACCGGCCGAAACAGACTCCTCTGATGCATTGGGCCTTTGGCGGGCCGGCAGCCCATTGGAAGGAGGGAGGCCTACGAGCGACCGCGTCAGCTCCATTTACTCGCGAACCCAATCGCTAAGAAAAAAAATGCTCGCGAACCCTCATCGAGTCCCGACCGAGGCCGAGGGGAACGGGACCGCATCGATTCCACTCCGGAATCAAGCCGCAGAGAGGGGCAGCCGGTTCCATCCAGTGAAGACCGCCGGGGTGCGTCGGTTAACCTGAGGTCAGGGATGGGATCGAGTCCATCCAGTCGATCGCAGCGACCGGAGGAGCGGGATCCAGGTCAAGCTGAGTCCATCCGGTCGATCCCAGCGACCGGAGGAGCGGGATCCGCGTCGAGCCGATCCAATCCAGCGCGTTGTAGAGGTGTGCTACGGAGTCAAGGTGCGGGGGAGGGAGATAATGGCAGACGCCTCGCGTACTGGTAACTTCTCTCCTCTCCTTCAAGAATATTGATTCAGAGATTAATCACCCATAAATAGCAGTCGATGGTCCGGCCATTGATTACTGGTCAGTTACATATGGCGACTCATATTCTACATCTACATTCAATTAACGCATGCCATATAACCCCGACTTGCCGATGCTCCTTTCCCACTCTCCCCACTCTTGCAAACCAATCTCCAGCAGCGATGGGTGATGTTCAGGTCTCCAATTCGTTCCAATTGTCTCTCCTTCATGCATCTCCTCTTCCCCCAATTCTTCCTTCATTTTTAGAATTTGTTTGGGTTTATTGATATTGTTCTTTGTGCTCACAAAAAATGCAGGTGTTTTGCTGATTCTGTTGCATTAGAAAGTTTAGGCATTAACCATCTGGAAGGTGATGCACTACTTTCTATGTTCCCAATTTTTCATTTGAAGTTCCCTGCCGCACTAGCTGCAGTGCTTCTGTTGAGGCTTGCCAAATAATGCTTAATTGAACAAGTAGAAAGTGCAAGGGGCTACCAATAGTTGTATGTGTAGTCCATCTCTTTTTTACTTCTTGAAAGATTTTGTAGTTATCTTTAGCTGGTGAAACACACGTGCACTCATTCAAACTAATTATATCAATCTCTTGACTTCTGAATGCATAGATGCTGGTACAACTAAACCTGATGTCAAAGCAAATGGCAGGTAACTGTTCAGTTCATGTTCACACCCAGAGGATAATGGCTGTGTGCATCCTAGTTATGTAGAGGCCGGGTGTTACTCATAATGTTTTGTATCCGCTTAATGCTACATTTGAGATAATAAAATTGCCCTTTATCAAAAATGAAAAATGAGAAGTACACTTCCATTATTTTTGAAAACAATATCCTGTCTTGATTTATACGATCTCATCTACCTCATTATTCTTTGATGGCAGGTCAGGAAGACCGTCTTACTTTGATCCTTGGGCAGTGTGACTGATCGGTAGATCAACATCAAAGTTTTGATGATCTATGATTGTTTACGTGTTCAAGGTCTTGTGTAGTTGTCTGCTTGATCTGGTAGTATGACACATAAAATATTAAGGCATGTGAAATGTTTGATAGTCACTTGAAGCTGATTTTGCGTAAAGTCAAGAGTGACCTTTTGTTTTATGAGTTTTCAAAGGAGTCTGTTATAATTTATATAATTATTATTTTTATTTGACTTGTCTCTGAATTCTAATATTCACTTACTAAATTGAACCACAAAGTAATGCGTACTAACTTGCTTATACAATATTCACCCAAAACTAATTTTAAAAAATGACTTACACTAACATATATTTTACTAATTACCCATCATTTTAGACGGATGCGGCAACGCGCGTCTTTGATGATCTAGTATGGTATATGGCCAAGTTTGGTTCTGGTTCGAGAGAAAAGAAGTGCTCTTAATTAAGGTAATGGTGTCTTCCAAGAGGGGAACAGGCGAGTGCATAAGCTAGATAGAGACATGTTAATAACAATAGGAATCAAAAAGATCAATTGGAATATAATCCACAAGTTGGTGCCCTGATGAAGAAATTATTGTAAGTTAAGGAGATGCATTAGATGTTGACCATTAAGGGCTTAAGGCCAACAGTAGGACATCAGATTTGGCAGTGGTTCAACACTGATTTGCTTTTGGTGTTTGTTTTTCACTGTTAGCTATTCACAAACGCAAGATCGTACTTCATACAGAAGCTCTTCTATAATATGTAGGCTTAGCTGATTCTCTGGTTCAGATGAAGCTTTTTTAGAATATGCAGGCTTAGCTGATTCAGAGAGAAATGAGATATGAGGTGCACCTTTACAATAAGCTTGCTTTAATCCTGTGAACTTTTTATCCGTTTCTTTGGACCTCCATGCTAAACCTGCTACTGACGTACCATTGTGAACGTTTTCTCCGTTTTTTGGACGTTCATGCTAAACCTGCTACTTACGTAGCATTGTAATCAGGGACCTGCTACTGATGTAGAATTGTAATCAGTGATCTGAAGTGTGATCCTTGATCCATCTGGTTATTCCTGATACAATGGTAAAACCTATTAGGTCACATTTCATATTTTGTAGCTTTATATTTTTACATAGAGCTGTACACTATAAAAACCTCTACAAGCTTGAATATGAGAAACAGGTTGGTGTGGACGCGGCAAAATTGTTGTAAGCCCCATATTGCACACATACCATTCTTGTCTTAAATCCAAATTAGTCAAAGAAGAAAATAAAATGGCAACCCAACGTTACTATCATGCAACACATTTCATCATATGACTCATTAAAGGGCGCGGCGTGCCGCCGCGCGGGCATAGCTAGTAATCACGTCTAGGCTCTAGAGAAGTATGCTCATGGATAGGACCCAAAGTAGCAAATTTTATCTTGACACGACACAAGCTATGAAGATAATTTATCAATTATTCATTAAATGAATTTCACGATAGATTACATGCCTGTGCCCCGTGGAGAGTTTGAGAACCGAGGACAAACTCAACACCATCGGATAGGTAAGTTGGTGTGCTATTTCGAAAAAAAGGTAAGTTGGTGTGTTTTCTATACACTCTTTTTTTTAGAAAAAGAGGTTGAATCCCCGACCTCTGCATCAATCGATGTATGCAGCCATCTTTATTAATTATTCCACAAAGGTCTAATAAGAACATACAACAAATCACCTGACGCCACCACTCACACCTACAAATTTGATAATGAGGGGTGCTCTGACTCCCCATATCTACAATCTGTGTCGTCGCCGATCCATCAACATAACATATCGGGACTAACAGCCGGTGCAGCAGACCTAAAGCGCACATCACATGCACACGTTTTAGAAGCCGCCATCTTCATCGGACCACAGGCCCATCTTCAGGAGATAGCTCCACATCATCCTTGCCAGTCCAGACATCCATCGATGCCACCACGGCGCCCAACGGCGCCACCGCCCTACGCTCGTCCGTCTAGACGCGAAGACTCTGGAAGATCTGTCGTGCGTAGCACCTGTCAACCAGGCATGACTCAGTGTAGCACCTGTCGGCCAGGCATGACTTGACAACTCCACCGAAGCTCCATGCAAGACGGAGCCGCTCTACCTCCTGCCTGTGTCTTCTAGCGCTGCTCCACAAACGATGCTCCCAAGAGAGAAACGACACCGCAATACCGCCATCGTCCGATCTGGAGAACCAGATCCTAGGGTTTCCCCTGAAGCAGTGCCCATCACCAGCAACCGTCAAGGACCCACACAATGCCCACCACCACTCAGCCCTCAAGGCGACGCCTTCAGGAAGGTCACGGCGTCAAGGACACCGCCGCTGCCCACCAGAGTTAGGGTTTTCACCCGAGAGGCAGAGAGTGGGGAAATGAAGGAGCAGACATAGACCGGCGTCTCCAAGAAGAAAAGCGGCGCCCTTGAGCGTCGTCGCCGGTGCGGCCGGCCGGGGCCGACCAAGGGGTTTCCCCCAATCTGGATCTCCTCCACCAGCTTCACCCGCGGCCAGGGTTCGGCAACCAAGCTGGCACCGTCAGGAACCCACAGGAGAGAAGCCCACTAATCAGGGTCAGATGACTGCGGCCAGATCTGGTGCTAGAACGCACCGGCAGCCGAACAAGCCGACCCCGACAACGCCGGCCACAGATCTGGCCACACCCAGATCCGACGCATCCGCCGCGCCGACGACCACCTCCACTCGCCGGAGTGGAGAACCACCCCGGACGCGCAACCAAGTGCCGACGACTCCACGGGCCGCCACCACCCACAGTAGGATGAATTTGGGGAGGGGGCACTCAGATCTGCCGCCACCGCGTGCCATGGCTGACCACCACGCTGCCCCGACAGCCATGGAGGTGCAGCCCGGCCGAAAAGCCCTGGAGCCTCCGCTCCAGCGTCCTATCTCCGCCGCCACGCCTGACGCCCAGGGTCACCGTCGCCCGCAACCCGAGTCCGCCCCCAGGACGAAGGGCGAGCCCACCACCGCCGTCCGCCGGACGAGCTTTGCTCACCAGCTTCCTCCGGCGGTAGCAGTGAAGGGTGGGTCGGGGTGGGTTGGGGCGGCGGCTAGGGTTCGCTTGAGCCGCCTCCTGGGGGCAGCTCAAGCGCGATGGGGTGGGGTCTCATGCATCCATTCACTCTAGGTTCTCCAATGGGCAATGCACAAATTATGGCAGCATCATAATCTACTTTAAACCATCATTGGAACACCTCCGCGGTTCATTGGAACATCATTGGAACACTCTACGAAAGATTTATCCTACCTCCGCAGTTCGTAGAAGTGCTAGAGTTAAGCTTAAGAAAAAAAATCCCATGATGACATATGAAAGGAATCTTTGGAATAGCAGAGGTCTAGCTGACTTGGCTAAATGAAGGTTCTTGGCAGAAACAACAGTGGATCAACATTTAGATTTTATTGCACTTTTAGAAACACGACGGGATAATTTTACCTCACAATTACTTGCAACTCTTGCCGGGGGAATTGATTTTGACTGGCACATCTTACCTCCTAGAGGAAGATCTGGTGGGATCTTACTAGGAGTTTGATGTGAAACACTTGAGGTCCTTAACGTGGTTCGGGGTGATTTTGCGGTTAAGTTTCGGGTGAGATCAAAATTGGATGGGTTCCAGTGGTCTCTCGTGGCTGTGTATGGTGCAGCACAACCTGAACTTAAACCAGATTTCTTAGCCGACTTGGTGCAGATTTGTGGAGATGAGACTCTACCGATCCTTGTCGGTGGTCACTTCAATATAATCCGGAGGAGAGATGAAAAGAACAATGAAAATTTTGATGGTCGGTGGGCTATGATGTTTAATATGATTATCGAGAGTCTTAATTTGAGAGAAATTGAACTCACCAGTAGACAGTATACTTAGGCCAACTCGTTGCCCACTCCAACGTATGAGAAGTTGGATAGGGTACTTGCTAGTGTGGAATGGGAACAAAAATATACTTTGGTGTCGGTTCATGCGATGCAAAGAGCGATCTCAGATCGTACAACATTGCTTGTAGACTCGGGCGAGGCCACTCACGTTGCGAATAAGAATGCTTTCTCTTTCGAACTTAGTTGGTTCGAGAAAGAAAACTTCTTGGAGATCATCGCACGTGAATGGGCAATTCCTGTTAGTGGAAGCACTAGTCTTGAGAGATGGCAAAATAAGATCCGTCATTTGAGACAGTTTTTGCGAGGTTGGGACAGAAACGAAAGTGGGCTTTACAAACAAGAAAAAGAGAGACTTACTCGTTTGATTGAAGCTTTAGATTTAAAAGCAGAAAGTACCCTTCTTATGGCAAATGGGCAAAGTTCCAAGTCCGAAGCTGAGCTAAGCCTTCGTCCACTTCTTAGAGAAGAGGAGCTCAAGTGGGCAATGCGTGCCAAAGTGATTAAGGTTGTCCAAGAGGATGACAATACACAATTTTTCCATATGATTGCGAATGGCAAACATAGGAAGAAGAAAATTATTCAGCTTGAACAGGACGAGGGGACAATTATAGGCATGAGAACCTGAAGGCGTATATTTCTAATTACTATAAACAACTCTTTGGCCATCCAGAACCAAGTATGGTGTCCCTAGACGAGTCGGTAATTGGTGATATTCCGCAGCTACAGATAGAAGAGAACAATATTTTGGCTGCACCATTTACTGAGAAAGAGGTTCTAGATGCAATCTGACAAATGAAATCGAATAAAGCACCGGGACCAGATGGATTTCCAGCTGAATTCTATAAGAAATGTTGGCATATTATTAAGGATGATCTTATGCCTATGTTTCATGATTTCTTTAGCGGTCATTTAGAGTTGTTTCATCTTAACTTTGGTATGATTACACTATTGCCAAAGAAAGAAGAGGCAGTTCGAATTGAACAATTTAGGCCATTCTGTCTTCTCAATGTGAGTTTCAAAATCTTCACAAAAGTGGGAACTAATAGACTGACACAGATCGCGCATTCAGTGGTACGATCGAGCCAAACATCGTTCATGCCAGGACGGCATATACTTGAAGGGGTGGTCGTTTTGCATGAAACGCTACACGAAATTCATTCGAAGAAGCTAGATGGGGTTATCTTCAAAGTGGATTTTGAGAAGGCGTATGATAAATTTAAGTGGCCTTTCCTACAACAGGCAATGCGCATGAAAGGATTTAGTGACGTCTGGCGGAACCAAGTGGGTTCTCAAGTCCAGAAGGGTAGTGTCGGAATCAAGGTTAATGATGATATCGGTCATTATTTTCAGACACACAAGGGGTTGAGACAAGGAGATTCCATGTCTGCTCTCCTGTTTAATATAGTGGCTGATATGTTAGCCATTCTTATTAGCAGGGCTAAGCAACATGGGCAAGTGGAGGGGTTAGTTCCTCATCTAGTTGATGGAAGAGTATCCATCTTACAGTATGTTGACGACACTATCCTATTCATGGAACATAACATTGCTAAGACGCGTAATATGAAACTTATTTTATGTCTTTTCGAACAATTGTCTGGTTTAAAGATAAACTTTCACAAAAGTGAGTTGTTCTATTTTGGGAAGGCCAAAGACGAACAAGACACATATAGAAAATTGTTTGGGTGTGAATTGGGTTCTTTACCATTCACTTATCTGGGTATATCAATTCATCACCGTAAGTTATCCAATAAAGAATGGAAATGCATCGAAGATCGAATAGAAAAAAGCTTAGTTGCGGGAAGGGTAAGCTAATGTCTTATGGAGGTCGGCTAGTGTTGATTAACTCAGTACTGACTAGTATGTCGATGTTCCTACTATCGTTCTTCGAAATTCTGAAAGGGGTACGGAAACGACTTAATTTCTTTAGATCTCGGTTCTTCTGGCAGTTAGATGAGGCCAAGAGGAAATACCGTCTCGCGTGATGGGACATTCTTTGTCGACCAAAAGACCAGGGCGGTCTCGGTATTGAGAACTCAGAAATCAAGAACAAGTGCCTCATGAGCAAATGGCTCTACAGGTTAGAGACAGAGCCGGAGGGCATGTGGGCACATATTTTGCGTAATAAATACCTCCAGTCCAAAACACTCGCTCAGGTTACCATGAGACCAACAGACTCGCCATTCTAGAAAGGGCTTATGCGAGTAAAGGACCTGTTCTTTCGAAGGGTCAAAATTCTGGTTGGCAATGGGATGTCAACAAGGTTTTGGGAGGATACGTGGTTAGGAGAGACGCCTCTGGCCATACAATATCATACCCTGTATAACATTGTGCAACAGAAGGAGGATTACGTAGGCACAATTTTACATACGATCCCCTTAAATATTCAATTCAGACGAGCACTAGTTGGTGAGCTGTAACATCCTAAATTTTCAATTTGGAATGTTATACATAGATCATTCATGCATATCATATTTTATTGCACTTCGTTTCGCGAAATCCTCGAAATCATAAGCAACTCAAGGACCCTCGGAGAGAGTTGGGGATTTCCCTGTTTTCATATTTGAGTTTTATCAAATATTGAAACGAGGGTTTTTTGTTTTAAATATTTTTCTCTCCAAAAATATTTCATAATTAAAATATATGAGAGGAGATAATATGACTTCTCCAAAATAAATGAAATATTGGAGGAAAAATATTAAAATCAAATATTTGATTTTATCCGGAGTTTATTGCTATTTTATTCGAATTAGAAAAATTGTATGTTTTTCAAAGTTGCATTTTAGGGTCAAGAAAATGTTCATCTTGTTCTAAATATTTTATTTAGATGGTGAAAATTTGTTTTGGCATTTTTAGATTTTTATTTATATTTCTAGGATTTATTTAGTTCCGGCGAAATTATTTTAAAAAAAGGAATGCAACGCCCGACTGGGCCGAGGCCCAGCCGAGCCAGGCTGCCGGCCCACCTCCCCGTGCCACCGTCTCCCACCTGGAGACCGCGCCGCCGTCGCCGCACGCTGTGGCCGAGTCGGCCACGACCCCGCCCCCTTCCCCAAGCCACGCCACCCCCTCTTTATAAGCCGAGCCCGGGGCCCCCTCTAGGACCCCAAGCCGTAGCCGCCGCCGCCGCCTCAAGCCACCCCGCCGCCGCTCGCCGCTACTGCC
>NC_057800.1:352099431-352106467 GCF_018294505.1 Triticum aestivum | reverse complement strand
CCGCCACCGCAGCCCCGCCTCGCCAGAGCCGCCCCGCCCCGCCAGACCTCGCGGGAGGTATAAGCGCCGTTCGTTTTTTTAAAGAAAAACTGGTTCGGTCTTTTGTTAGAAAACCCTAGTTTTTTAATTAGATCGGCTCGCTGGTTTTTTTCGGTTTAGTTACTTTGCGAACGTTCGTCCGTACGTTCGTTTTAACGAACGGCTTTCGCTCGTTAGTTACAGACAATGAACATTCGTTCGTTAGCCCGTTCGTCAGTTTTTCGTTTTCTCCGATTTTCTGCGATTATTTTCAATGGCGATTTCTGATCCGATTTTCGTTTCAGTTTATCTTTTCGCTCATTTATCGGAATCAGGCGATTCAAGCGCCTAGATCTTCGTCACGAAACCCTCTTTCCGTTTAACCAACTTAAAAATGATTTTGGTACTATAAAATTGACCTTAGTCCAGATTAGTAAACGAATCTTGTTTCTTTCGTAGTTTGAGTTTCGTTGCTCCGTTTGATTTGATTCTTTTCGCAAACTGGAGTTCTTAAGTTGAATTTTCTGGTTAGATCTTCTTATTTGATATTTGCCCATGTTTCTTTTCTTGATTGCTTATGTATGCTATTGTTTGTTTGCGACAGAACACCCGGAGTGCAAAGCATGCTACTACGAGTCCCTTGGTTTTGCGGATCATCAGCAAGGCAAGTAACACTTTGATCATACCCCTTTATCACCCAGTTTTTATGCATTAGTTCCAATCCTCAAACATTGCATGATTAGGATGTGATTAACATGTGGGTTGGGAAGTAGTTGATGAGGTAGAACCTATTGCCCTATTATATTCAAACCTTTGGAGTTACTTATACGTTATGCTTATACTGCTATGCTATGCTCGTAGACGTGGATTGGTTGAGTGAAATCTATAATAGATGTGAGATTGTTAATTAATGGTTCAACTTAAGGTGGCAACTTGAATACACATCTGGGTGGATTGTTTGTTGGGCACCCGGGGAATCCAGTGTTGTCCTAGGATATCCCGGAGTACCCGTGTGATAATCCTATGGTCCGCCACCCAGGCTCAAAGGGAACTGAGATATTTTCATGCTAGAAACTTCCGTGTGCGGCCACAAGCTATTATGGGCTCTAGCATAGTTGAGTAAGTTGCGTGAAGCTCCCGAAGAGGTGGATCAGCAGGTAGAGGGATGTAGGTTGGTATGGTCTGCCCAGAGTAAGGGGTTAATGCTTCTGAAAGACTGTGTCTCAGTCATCCATTTCTCAAACACCATGAAGTGCGAGAAATACAATGGAGGAGATCGAGTCTTGTGGGGAAAAGTGCGCAAAACTCTGCAGAGTGTATAAACTAATCATGGTTAGCCGTGTCCCCGGTTATGGACATCTTGAGTATCTAGTACTTGGAGTATCAAAAGTATCTCATCACTATTAAATAATATTGTTGGGTTGTTAATTACTTTAATTGGGATTGAGTTGGAGGAACCTTCTCAATGATGTTTCAACTACCATGATAGTTAAATAAAATCTATTCCTTTGTTGTCGGGAAAAATTGGCTTTTCGCAAAAACTATAACCATAGAGCTTTCCACCAGCCAAATACGCATGTAGTGATAGCATTATTCTGTTCTTGCTCTACTGTGTTACTTTGCCAGCATATTCCATGTGCTGACCCGTTTTTCGGGCTGCAACGTATTATGTTGCAGACTTTTCAAACGAGGAGTAAGGTTCGTTAGGTCGTTGTTGTGCAGCTCAGCTATGCCGTTGGAGTTGATGGACTCACTTTATCTTCCAAGCCTTCCGCTGTTATCGTATTAGATGGCCTTAAGCCATATTTATTGTAATAAGTTCTCTTTTGAGACATTCGATGTAATAAGTGTGTGATTTCTACTCTGTTATAAATCCTTGAGTACTGTGTGTGTCAGCATTACCGATCCAGGGATGACACTGAAGCACAGAGACTTGACCGTTTGAGGCCGGGTCGCTACAAGATGGAATCAGAGCACACGCTGAGTGTTGGACACGACCACTAAGCTAAAACCCTAGATCACTATTCTCTTCTCATTTCTGACTCCTCTCCATTTTCTCCTCTTTAGGATGGCGGACGCAAGGAACATGTTTGCACAATCGGATGAAGACGCACCTTTTGGACGACATTTGAAGGAAGTTACTAGGTACCTGAACATAGGAATACCAAGCTTCATCGGGACTTACAACACCACTTTACCAGAGGAGCAGCGATGGATGATTCAAGTTCAAGTTCCAGGAAGGACATTCACGCCAGTCACTAAGCCCATAGAGTTTTCCTTCGATGCACCAACCTGGAGTCTAGGGAAGAGTATGGCAGCTCACATCACCATGGGACGCATTGGAGAAGTTTATCATAAGGAGCTTAAGGATACTATCTATCAGATTTGTGGGCGCCGAGATGAGCAATAGGAGATGATCAGCACGAGGAAGGATAGATCAATTGCAGCTTTCATCCAGGACTTAAACCAACACATTCGCCGCCAAGAGAACCAAATGTGCGCAGGAATGATAGACCTGAAGAAGGCGATGACTAGGATCACAGAACTGGAGGAAGAACTCAAGGCTACTCGTGAAGATTATGAGGAGGAAATCGTCGTACTAGTGGAGAAGAATGACGATCTGGAAAGGAAGCTAGGAGTATTCATGGGAGACCCCGCACCAGGAGGAGAAGACGAAGAACCCAATGAGATTCGTCCAGAGGACTACATCATCATCGACGACACCGACACAGACCCCGACGATAGTGATGATGACTATGAAGACGAAGCTGGAGCAGACATCATGGAGTCTTCAACTGAGGAATATTTTTAGTAGACCACCACATCAGTAGTAGTATTCCACCATGTATATAGTATAGTCCGAGCACTTTTGTAATGATAGTTAGATCGATTGTATGCCCTTGCTTGATTGATTGAGTGAAATGAATGTGTTTATCTCATGTGCATATGGGTAGTGTCTTCTCATTAGACCTAATTCTATTCTAATCTCTCCCCTCTAAACCCATCAGATGCCTCCGAGACGTGACCCCGGATTCACTTTCCCATCGGAGCTCACCTAGTTGATCCAGCAGCAGAATACCCTGATGCAGTTGTTAGTTCAGAACCAAGGCAACAACAACAACAATCCACCACCACCACCACCAGTTGATAACTTAGCCCGCTTTTTGAGGTTGCAGCCGCCGGTGTTTTCCAGTAGCACCGAGCCGATAGTAGCAGATGATTGGCTCCGCAGGATTGGAAGGGAGTTAACCACTACAAGATGTACAAATGTTGAGAAGGTGCGTTTTGCCGCACATCAGTTGGATGGACCAGCAACCTCATGGTGGGAGAATTACACTGTCACCTACCCTATAGCCACTATTACATGGGATCAGTTTCAGCAAGCTTTCCATACAGCCCATGTCTCAACTGGAGCTATGAGTATGAAGAAGCGTGAGTTTCGCAACTTACGACAGGGGAACCGTACTGTGGCTCAGTACGCGGATGAGTTTAGCAAGTTATCTCGCTATGCCCTTGATGATGTGGCCGCAGATGCCGTAAAGCAGGAGAAGTTTATGGAAGGGGTGAATGATGAGATGAGCATGCAGTTGATGGTGGCAACATTCAACAACTACCAGGAGTTGGTATATAAGGCTCTTATGATTGAAGGGAAGCAGCAGCAGCATATTGAGAGCCGTAAGAGGAAGTATGGACAAGGAAGGTATAATTTAGGAGCTCAGCAGAAGCCTCGCCTAACCTGGAACACGAGAGGACTTGTTCACAACCATGGAGGCCACACCCACAATTGAGGAAGTAACCATAATTCATACTGGCCCAAGGAATGGGAATGGGAATGGAGCAAGCAACAAGCAGAACCGTTCCAATCCAGCCACACCCGTCAAGAGAGACCTAAGCCACGTTACTTGTTTCAAGTGCGGGAAGACCGGACACTATGCCACGGAGTGCCCTGAAGCAAAGAATGGAAACGGCAATGGGAGCGCTGGAAAGAAGCCCAATCCATTCAACAAAGGACAAGTGAACCACGTCAACGTGGAGGAGGTTGAAGAGCAGCCAAACACAATTATTGGTAAGTTTTTGGTTAAGTCTTTTACCACCCTTGTTCTTTTTGATACTGGTGCATCGCATTCATACATATCAAGGGAATTCATGGAAACTACCAACCCAAACCCTTAGGATCCATCTGTTAGTGAGTTCACCTGGAGCAGAGTATATGGCTGGTCGATGGTGCGATCAGATACCCTTAACCATTGGTAGCCATGTTTTTTTGTCCGACCTAATAATCTTGGAGTCACAAGGATTGGATGTGATATTAGGCATGGACTGGATGTCAAAGTATCGAGGAAGCATTGGCTGTGTTAGTAAGTCAATTTGTCTCACCACCCCTGGGGGAAAAAGGATCAAGTATGTATCTAGGCATGCGCCTAGGAGTAGCCAAGTGAATACCCTCACGGGAGTTGTTCAGGAGGAAGTTCCTGTAGTCAAGGATTACCCGGATGTTTTTCCAGAGGAGTTACCAGGCATGCCACTGGATCGAGACATCGAGTTTTTGATAGAGCTATTGCCAGGCACCGGGCCTATATCGAAGCGACCATATCGGATGCCCGCAAATGATTTGGAAGAGATTAAGAAACAGATCAAGGAGTTATTGGAGAAGGGTTACTTTCGACGGAGTTCGTCACCATGGGGAGCCCTAGTGCTTTTGGTCGAGAAGAATGATAAGTCTCTAAGAATGGTTGTTGATTATCGTGCGTTAAATGAGGTGACGATCAAGAACAAATACCCACTGCCGATGATCAATGATTTGTTTGACCAGCTGCAAGGAGCCAAGTGTTTTCAAAGATCGATCTATGATCTGGATATCACCAGCTGAAGATACGAGAGAAGGACATACCAAAGACATCATTCACCACATGGTACGGGTTGTATGAATATACGTCATGTCATTTGGATTGACTAACGCCCCTGCCTATTTCATGAGCATGATGAACAAGGTGTTCATGGAATATTTGGATAAGTTTGTTGTGGTGTTCATTGATGATATAATGGTATACTTGAAGAATGAGGAAGAGCACGAAGAGCATTTGCGTTTAGTTCTCGAGAAACTCAGGGAACACCAGTTGTATGCCAAGTTCAGCAAATGCGATTTTTGGCTGAAGGAAGTCGGATTCCTTGGACATGTTATATCAGGAGAAGGTGTAGCAGTAGATCCCACCAAGGTTTAGTCAGTCACTGAATGGTTGGCACCCACTTCAGTTAGCGAGATCCACCGTTTTTTTGGACTTGCAGGATACTATCAGAGATTCATTGAGAATTTTTCCAAAATTGCGAAGCCAATGACGGAGTTATTGAAGAAGGATACCAAATTTAAATGGATAGAAGAATGTGAAGCGAGTTTTTAGGAGTTAAAGAAACGTTTGACCACAGCCCCAGTGCTGATTCTGCCAGATATACGCAAGGAGTTTCAAGTGTATTGCGACGCCTCTCACCTAGGACTTGGAAGTGTGCTTATGCAGGACGGAAGAGTTGTTTTGTATGCCTCGCGACAACTGAAACCGCACAAGTTGAATTATGCCACGCATGATTTGGAGTTGGCTGCCGTAGTGCATGCGTTGAAGACCTAGAGACATTACCTTATTGGAAACCGTTGTGATGTGTACACAGATCATAAGAGTTTGAAGTACATTTTCACACAGAAGGAGCTGAACCTTAGGCAGAGGAGATGGTTGGAGCTTATAAAGGATTATGACATGAAGCTTCACTATCATCCAGGCAAGGCCAATGTTCTAGCAGCCGCTTTGAGGCAGAAGAGTTATGCAGATTCGAAACGCAAGGAAATAACCTATGAAATTGGAGACAGAGCCTATCTGCGAGTGTCACCCCTGCGAGGAGTGAAACGTTTTGGAGTTAAGGGAAATTTAGCCCCGAGGTTTGTAGGACCGTATCAAATTTTCGAACGTATGGGAGAAGTTGCCTACAAGCTGGAGTTACCTGAAGGACTGTTAGGAGTTCATGATGTATTTCATGTTTCACAGCTGAAGAAGTGCCATGCTGAGATGGCTGATATACCATTAAGAGATACAGTACCCTTGAAGGCGATTTAGTTGGACAGTGATTTGACCTATGAGGAGAAGCCAGTCAGGATTCTTGAATTTGCCAGCCGAGTCACCCGCAGCAAGGTTATCAAGTTTTGCAAAGTTCAGTGGACCCACCATACCGAGGATGAAGCCACCTAGGAACGAGAGGATGATCTTCGCAAAGACCACCCACACCTATTTTCTAGCCAACCCGAATCTCGAGGGCGAGATTCATCTTAAGGGGGGTAGGTTTGTAACATCCCAAATTTTCACTTTGGAATGTTATACATAGATCATTCATGCATATCATATTTTATTGCACTTCGTTTCGCGAAATCCTCGAAATCCTAAGCAACTCAAGGACCCTCGGAGAGAGTTGGGGATTTCCCTGTTTTCATATTTGAGTTTTATCAAATATTGAAACGAGGGCTTTTGGTTTTAATTATTTTTCTCTCCGACAATATTTCATAATTAAAATATATGAGAGGAGATAATATGACTTCTCCAAAATAAATGAAATATTGGAGGAAAATATTAAAATAAAATATTTGATTTTATCTAGAGTTTATTGCTATTTTATTCGAATTAGAAAAATTGCACGTTTTGCAAAGTTGCATTTTAGGGCCAAGAAAATGTTCATCTTGTTCTAAATATTTTATTTAGACGGTGAAAATTTGTTTTGGCATTTTTAGATTTTTATTTATTTTTCTAGGATTTATTTAGTTCCGGCAAAATTATTTAAAAAAAAGGAACGCAGTGCCCGACTGGGCCGAGGCCCAGCCGAGCCAGGCCACTGGCCCACCTCCCCGCACCGCCGTCACCCACCTGGAGACCGCGCCGCCGCCGCCGCACGCCGTGGCCGAGTCGGCCACGACCCCCCTTCCCCAAGCCACGCCACCCCCGCCGAGCCCGGGGCCCCCTTTGGGACCCCAAGCTGCAGCCGC
>NC_057800.1:352081624-352099244 GCF_018294505.1 Triticum aestivum | reverse complement strand
TCGCCGCTGCCACCGCCGCATGCCCCGCGCCACCCGCCGCCGCAGCCCCGCCTCGCCGGTGCCGCCCCGCCCCGCCGGACCTCGCCGGAGCTATAAGCGCCGTTCGTTTTTTTAAAGAAAAACTCGGTCTTTTGTTAGAAAACCCTAGTTTTTTTGATTAGATCGGTTCGCCGTTATTTTTTTCGGTTTAGTTACTTTGCGAACATTCGTCCGTACGTTCGTTTTAACGAACAACTTAAGCTCGTTAGTTACAGACAATGAATGTTCGTTCGTTTGCCTGTTCGTCAGTTTTTCTTTTTCTCGGATTTTCCGCGATTATTTTCAATCGCGATTTCTGATCCAATTTTTGTTTCAGTTTATCTTTTCGCTCGTTTATCGGAATCAGGCGATTCAAGCACCTAGATCTTCGTCTCGAAACCCTCTTTCAGTTTAACCAACTTGAACATGATTTTGGTACTGTAAAATTTGACCTTAGTCCAGATTAGTAAACGAATCTTGTTTCTTTCGCTGTTTGAGTTTTGTTGCTCCATTTGATTTGATTCTTTTTGCAAACCGGAGTTCTTAAGTTGAACTTTCTGGTTAGATCTTCTTATTTGAGATTTACCCGTGTTTCTTTGCTTGATTTCTTATGTATGCTATTGTTTCTTTGTGATAGAACACCCGGAGTGCGAAGCGTGCTACTACGAGTCCCTAGGTTTTGCGGATCATCAGGAAGGCAAGTAACACTTTGATCATACCCCTTTATCACCCATTTTTTATGCATTAGTTCCAATCCTCAAAAATTGCATGATTAGGATGTTATTAACATGTGGTTTGGGAAGTAGTTGATGAGGTAGAACCTATTGCCCTGTTATATTCAAACCTTGGAAGTTACTTATACGTTATGATTATACTGCTACGCTATGCTCGTAGACGTGGATTGGTTGAGTGAAATCCATGACAGATGTGAGATTATTAATTAATGGTTCAACTTAAGGTGGCAACTTGAATACACATATGGGTGGATTGTTTGTTGGGCACCTGGGGAATACAATGTTGTCCTAGGATATCTCGGAGTACCCGTGTGATAATCCTATGGTCTGAGATATTTTCATGCTAGAAACTTCCGTGTGCGGCCACAAGCTATTATGGGCTCTAGCATAGTTGAGTAAGTTGCGTGAAGCTCCCGAAGAGGTGGATCAACAGGTAGAGGGATGTAGGTTGGTATGGTCTGCCCAGAGTAAGGGGTTAATGCTTCTGAAAGACTGTGTCTCGGTCATCCATTTCTCAAACACCATGAAGTACAAGAAATACAATGGAGGAGATCGAGTCTTGTGGGGAAAAGTGCGCAAACCTCTGCAGAGTGTATAAACTAATCATGGTTAGCCGTGTCCCTGGTTATGGACATCTTGAGTATCTAGTACTTGGAGTATCAAAAGTATCTCATCACTATTAAATAATATTGTTGGGTTGTTAATTACTTTAATTGGGATTGAGTTGGAGGAACCTTCTCAATGATGTTTCAACTACCATGATAGTTAAATAAAATCTATTCCTTTGTTGTCGGGAAAAATTGGCTTTTCGCAAAAACTATAACCATAGAGCTTTCCACCAGCCAAATACGCATGTAGTGATAGCATTATTCTGTTCTTGCTCTACTGTGTTACTTTGCCAGCATATTCCATGTGCTGACCCGTTTTTCGGGCTGCAACGTATTATGTTGCAGACTTTTCAGACGAGGAGTAAGGTTCGTTAGGTCGTTGTCGTGCAGCTCAGCTATGCCGTTGGAGTTGATGGACTCACTTTATCTTCCAAGCCTTCCGCTGTTATCGTATTAGATGGCCTTAAGCCATATTTATTGTAATAAGTTCTCTTTTGAGACATTCGATGTAATAAGTGTGTGATTTCTACTCTGTTATAAATCCTTGAGTACTGTGTGTGTCAGCATTACCGATCCAGGGATGACACTGAAGCACAGAGACTTGACCGTTTGAGGTCGGGTCACTACATGAGCAATGAATTGCATGGATGCACCTAGTTCAGAGATTGATAGATGTTCAACTCTCTGATCAACCGGACTCCACGCAATGGAAACTAGCTAAGAATGGGATTTTTATGATAAAAACTTTCTATATGGATTTGATCAATTCTGGCCCAATCCCGAGATCGTTGCATATTTGGAAGATTAAGGTTCCTTTGCGCATTAAAATCTTTATGTGGTTTGTCCACAACAAGTAATTCTTACAAAGAACAACTTAATCAAGAGGTGATGGGTAGGTAGTCCACGATGTTGCTTTTGTGATCATGATGAAACAATACAACATTTATTTCTTGAATGCCCATTGGCCAAATTGCTTTGGAGAACGATTCATATAGCCTTCAACATTACTCCTCCAGTTGACATTGCATCGTTGTTTGGAATGTGGTTAACTGGGGTCGAACATACTACGACGGCTCGTATTCGGATTGGAATATGTGCGCTATTGTGGGCTATATGAAATTGCTGGAATGATTTGATATTTAACAGACAACACAATTTAACTTTCTTGCAGGTCATCTTCAGAGCTACCACTTGGATCCGTACGTGGTCCTTACTCACTCCTATGGAATCCAGGGAGCCTTTGGTTACTGGGTGCAACTAGTGGGAGATGGTCGCACGGGCTATATTCAACCGGTTCAGATGGCAGTCGCATAATAGGATAGGAGTCTAGGAAGCTTATCCTTTTTATTGCCATTCCGGTTGTGATTGTTAGCATGAACTTTGCTTTACTTTTATTTTCCGCTCCTCTTGCGAGCTGTAATACTTTGACGACTTTGTGATACTTTGTGACTTCTTAATAAAATGGCTGCATGCATCATTATGATGCAAAGGCCGGGGGTACGCCTCCATTTCCAATAAAAAATCATTGGAACACCTCATCCTATGCCGCACCAAATATCACCATCATTAGGTCGCAGTCATGACCACCACAGAGCCATGTTGGGCTCTTTTTCCTTGGTGCTCCTCTCAACTTCTTTGCTCTATATAGGTGGAGAGGTAGGGGGCGAGGTCATAGGACCATGATAAGGCAATGGAGATGATCTGCCCCTACCCCCTCCATTGCATCAACTATCATAGATTGATTCATCTCATGTCAAAAATAGATGATGGATTCCTGCGTGGTCGAAATATGAAAGCAGCAGATGACATTGAAGATTTCCAAGGTCAGAGAAGAATATGAACACAACAGGAGAAGATGGATTGGATCATACCCTTTTTGTAGATCAATTCCAGTGTGAGGATGAATTACATCATACCCTATCTTTTACCAAAAAAGGCTTTCGCCCCGCTTTACCGAAAAGGGCTTCTAGTGTGAGGATGAATTGCATCATACCTTGTTTTTTAGACCAATTCTGGTGTGAGGAACACTGACTCCTGGTGATGACTACATAACGATTTCTGTAGATGCATGCAATCTAGTAGCATGCATGTCTCCCGGTGAGAAATCAATCAGGTAGCTGCTACATACATGCATATCTTTGCCGCGTCCGATCGCTTGGAAAGCAATCAGTTAGCTTCCGTGATCTGCCAAGCCCTCTTATCTTTAATCTTGCCAGGAGAGCCTGATGTCTGGTAGGTGGTGCGTTGTTCATGGTAGAGGAGAACGGCGGCTGCTCGACACGCTAGGCGGAAACTAAGAACGGACTGAGGAAGAAGATATGGAAGTGGTGCCATGGTTTGAGGTGATGCGCTATTGATGGGAGAGAGAGAGGGGTGGCTGCTCGACACCCATGGTAAAAATGGGATTGGCTTGACAAAAAATATGTCCCTTGTGGCTCGAGGAAAACAGAGAGATACGGGAACGTTTCTGAAACTTTTTTCTGAATGTAGATGCACGGAGCGTCCGGCTTTAAATTAATAAAGCCACAAGGCAGCATCCACACAAGGTTTTAAACATTATAGACCAACAAAACATAAGTTCCTCGGGCTCGATGTCCCAGCAAAGGCTAAGCAACATGCAATTTTATGGATCACAAAAGCGGAGCAAAGCATAATGCTCAACGCAAAAGACTCAAGCTAGCGGTCCTCCTTGTCGCGACTTCACCATGCACATCTTGATTTGCTCCATAATCTCGGTCATGCGGTCCTCATCGTGCTTCTTCCCCAATGGCGCCCAAGCCTATAAAAAATGTGGCATTTGAAGATAATATCAGCTGGGTGGGTAGGGAACTTGTGTTCTATTGTGATTTTGTTCCGCACTAACCAAAGCGACCATAGCAGCGCCCCTACGCAACGCCAAACTACCCTTGCATTGGTACCCCTCTGTGCCGAAAGCAAGGTCAATAGGTCATCGCTAGATTGAGGGTTCCAATTCTGCTTGAAGGCATACCTAACCGCACTCCACACAAATCTAGCAAGACAACAACCGAAGAACACGTGGTTTGCATTTTCCCCTAACCCGCAAATGGCACATGTTCCGTCCGCCGGCCCGTTTCATTTGGCCACGTTATCCGAGGTTGGAAGGCGGTTGCGGAGCATTGGCCACATAAAAATCTTGATCTTTAGGGGGATGCCGGCCTTCCATAGCCCCCTAGCCATGTCTAGCGTGTTGCCCTCAGTCAACTTATCATATAGAGATTTAACCGAGAACTTCCGGGAGGATGTAAGCTTCCATACAATTGAGTCATTCTCTAGGCTAAGGTTCCGCCCATCAAGGTCGGCTACTAGCGCGACCCATCTAGCAGCCTCCCCTGGCTCTAGTGCCTAAAGGAACGTGATCGCCGGAGGGTGAACTCTCAAGGCGTCGGCACCAGAATGTTAGTGTCCGTGGAAAGTTGGTATAGCTCCGGATGGGTTTGCCACAATGGTGCTTGACCCCACCAATATTCAAGCCAAAACCGCGTGGACGTGCCATTGTTAACACAGAACTGGGCTCCAACTAAGAAGGCCAGTCTCACCGCTTGGATCCCATTCCAAAACACCGAGCCATTGGTTTTGGCCTTGCAAAGATTTCCATCCGGGAAATATTTCGCCCAGAGGATATCAGCCCAGAGTCCCGACTCATTTTGGGCGAGGCGCCACCACCACTTGGTGAGCAAGGCAACATTCATGAGCTTAGAATTCGTAATGCCCAAGCCTACGAAATTTTTTGGTCTGCACTTCGCAGCCCATTTCACCAAGTGGTATTTGCGCTTGGTCCTGGTTCCTTCCCAAAAGAACTGAGATCGCGGGGTATCAAGCTTAGCATGGACACCATCCGCAAGGAGGAACATCCCCATTGTGAATAGCAGGAGCAAGGACAGGATCGAATTGGTCAGGATCAACCCAGCTGCCGAAGTCATAAACCTACCTCTCCACGGCCTCACTCGGTTGGCCACTTTGCCATAGAGTGGCTCCCATTCAGCAATGGTAAGTTTCTTGTGCGAGATCGGAAGGCCAAGGAATTTGATCAGGAAGCTCCCAAGCCCGCAATTAAGCACATTGGCAATCTGCATGCTATGTTGATTAGCCATCCCAATGGTGATCACTTCGCTCTTTAGGAAATTGATCTTAAGCCCCGACAAGATCTCAAAAGCGAGAAGCAGTAACTTGATCGAGGTGATACTATGGTCGTCGAGTTCAAAAAGTAACATCGTGTCGTCCACGTATTGTAGGTGAGTAACACTGCGTGGAATTAGGAGGGAAACAAGCCCTTTAATGTGTCCCATAGATCTGGCTTTGTTGACCATGGCTGCAAGAGCATCCGCAACAAAATTAAAAATTAGTGGCGAGCTCGGGTCTCCCTGCGGAACGCCACGTTTGTTGCAGAAAAATTTGCCCATAGTACCATTGATGGTTACCGCCGTGTGCCCAGTACACACGAGGTGCATGATGCGGTGCACAAATACCGCCTCAAGGCCCTTTTTGAGGAGGACCTCTCGCACGAACTCCCAGTTCACGCGGTCATAGGATTTCTCGAAATCTAACTTGAGAAGCACTCCCTGTGCCTTGGTAAGTTTTAGCTCGTGGACAATTTCTTGTAGCGCAATGAGTCCTTCTAGGATGTTACGGTGTTTAAGGAAACCAGTATGGCTAGAGCTAATCATGCATTGTGCCACAAGAGCCAAGCGCGAGGCATAGGCTTTCGCACAGATTTTGAAAGGGACGTTGACCAAAGTGATCGGTCTAAAGAGCTTGATGTTATCGGCCCCTTTCAATTTAGGGATCAAACTAATAGCCCCGTAGTTAAGGTGCGACAAATCTACCATACCCAAAGCGAAGCCGCTACCAATTTCATAGAAAAAAGGTGCTTAAGGCACGGGAAAAACTTCTTGACAAACTCTATCGGCCACCCATCGGGCCCGAGCGCCGTGTCCGTTTTCATGTCGGCCAAGGCTTTGTCGATCTCTTCCGGCAGGAACGAGAGAGCGAGCCCTTCGTTCTCCTCCTGCGACACCCGCTCCGTTGGGTCCTAGAAATCCTCCCGCAGGCAAAGAGTTTTTTCCTCAGCCGTCCCCAATGAAAAACTCGTAAATTTGGGTAACTATTTGCTCCTGGGTTAGAAGGAGACCACTATCTGATTTAAGGCGCAAAATAGTACACTTTTGTTTCCTTCCGTTAGCATAAGCATGGAAGTAACTAGTGTTTGCGTCTCCTTTAGTAACCCATTTGACTCCGTCTCTACGCCGCCAATACTCTTCCTCCGCTCGTAAGATTGCGATGACTTGGTTTTCTAGGGTATATATATGAGCCCATTCTCCCTCCAAGAAGGGGCGATGATCTGCCTCCACATCCAGCAATGCAATTTCATCAATAATCCTAGCGCGTTCCCATTTGGATTCACTATCGTGGTTGGCACCCCACCTTCGCAGGAATGCCTGGAGCTTGCCCGCCGCCGCATTCCAGCACTCTGCCGGTCCATGTTGTGGCTCAAGTTCGGCGTGGATCGTCAACCAACGGTCTACAACCATTTGTGCAAAGCCCTCGGACTCGAACCACGCCGTTCCGAAGTAGAATCTAGGGCTACATCTGATGTAATCCTCCCCTGAGGAGAAAATCAATGGAACATGGTCCGAACCAATTCGCGTTTCAGAGACAAGTGTGCACAGGGGGAAAAGCACCTCCACTTGGGTGTGAGGAAAACCCGGTCAAGCACGCTCTACACCAGCTGCGTCTGCTTGTTAGTCCAAGTGAACCTGGCCCCAGTCCTAGCAGCCTCAATGCCGCCGCCGCAATGTCATTATTGAACAAGGACACCATAGTCCAGTCAATGTTAGCATTGTTCTTGTCCGCCCCTGAGCGGATCAAGTTAAAATCTCCCCCTACCATCAACGACATGTTGATAGCCCGTTTGGCCCCGACCAAATTGGTAAGTTCGAGCAGGAACGCAGCTGATTGGGAGTGATCGGCAGGCCCATAGACGCACACGACAACACACAACAGACCTCAGGCTCGGTGTTTAATGGTAGCCAGCTAGAGAAAATACACCAACCTCCCAGTTCATTACATCACATACATCATGATTACAACCCATCAAAATACCGCCCGAGTGACCCACAGAGGGCACCCAATGCCAATCGAAATGCTACAGAAGATTGTACGCAAGTAGTTTGTCGGCGCCCTGGGAACGGGGGTCCCCAGACTTGCGTGCCTGTAGCCCACGGCGTGGCTCCACCAGCGGCTCCGTACGGCCCATCTTCAACAGCGAACACTCAAGACCCTCGCGAGGCGGACGATGCAAGACCTCCTCGGGGGCGGCCTCACCAGGCTGGCCCATGAGGGGCGGGGAGATCAAGGTAGGGGGCACCTCGCGTGGTCCCTGTGACGTAAGCCATGACGACCAAGACCAGACGGACACCAGGCGGGCGCCAGCGCGCCTAGTGTCCTCATTTCCTCTTTGGTGCTAAAGGGACAGGCGTAGGCGAGGAGTCCCGAGGCAACAGACAAAGGTTTCCATATCGGTGCAACAAGATCAAGACCAGCAGGACGGCAGGATGGAGGTCACCGTGGAGCCCACATCAGCGTCACCATCAGAGCCTTTGGCAGGTGAAGACCACCTTTTGTCGGGATAACTTGTACTAGTTGTCTCCCTTCAAATTTGACCGTTGTTGGATCCCTTCCCGCCTACATTTGGGAAGAGGACCAGGGCCTCTATAAAATAGGACTAGCCATCACCATAGGGGGGAGAGAGATCCATTCCACCCTCATACGCACAAGCTCATCAAGCTCAAGAACACCTCTTCTCCGGAGGCTGTTCTTCCCTTGTACTTGTTCATTCTCAGCCTACAAGGCAATCCACCACACCACACTGGAGTAGGGTATTACACCACATCGGTGGCCCGTACCAGTATAAACTCTTAAGTCCCTTGTTCTTCGAGTTCGGTGAGCTAGGTCTTTAGATCGTTGCGAGGGCGTGAGGGGGAAGGAAAGATCTTCGTGCACACCCTAGTGTTCGAACCTCAAGGGTTTTGCCGGAACCCGAAATCTGACATTTGGCGCGCCAGGTAGGGGTGCGCCGAAGCTCCGCCTCTATGCTTGCTTCGTCCAGCTCCATGGCAGACGCCATCCCTCTAGTTAGGCCGGCGGGCGCCTACAGATGCGCCGCGGGCATCCAGGAGTTCACCCACACCTTGCAGCAGGTGCGATGGCCGCGCAAGTTCAAGCCAGAGATGCCGCCCCGCTACGATGGCGCAGCAGATCCGGCGGCCTTCCTGCAGGCGTATGAGAAGGTCGTCCTCGAAGCCGGAGGCAACGACCAGGTAATGGCCAATTGGTTCCACTGGCCCCGGCCGGCGTGCCACGCGCCTAGCTGCTCAGCTTGCCAGGATCTTCGGTGACCTCCTGGGAGGAGCTGTGCGGTCTCTTCGTCGCGCGCTTCACGGCACCGGCGCCCCTCGCCGTCGCGGCCCTCCTCGGCGGCTGGCAAGCACCACCCTCGGACCATCACACCAAGCCGTTCTTTCGCCAGATTGACGCCACCTCCACGCGGCAAGGAGCTCCCCCGGGTTGGGCGGCGCCCAAGGCTGACCTCACCTTCAACACGGGGGATCACCCCGCCACCACCGTCGGCTCGGCCGTGCTCCCAATGCTGTGCACGCCCACCATCTGCAGCGTAGCTGTCACCAAGACCCTCATCGACGGTGGTGCCGGTCTCAACATGCTCTCTGTGGAGGCTTTCAGCCTTCTTCACGTACCACTCCAATGGCTCCGACCCAGCAAGCCCTTCTCCGGGGTCGGCGGCGGCTCCACCAGCCCCTTGGGGCAGATCCGCCTTCCTGTGACCTTTGGCACCCGCGATAACTACCACACCAAGCTGATCGACTTCGACATCACCCGCATCGGCCTCCCATACAATGCCATCCTCGGATACCCGGGTCTGGCTCAGTTTATGGCGGCGACCCATCCGGCCTACAACCTCATGAAGATTCCCGGGAGCAAGGACGTCCTCGCCGTAGTTGGAGATACCAAGGAGGCTCTAGCGGCGCTCAAGTGTGCCCTCAAAACCGCCGCGGTAGCACGACCGACCAACGAGGCCACCCCAGGGGGTAAGGAGGCCACGCCAACAAAGTAGAAGCAGTTGTTCACTCAAGATCGGGCCGAAACCAAGCAGGTGCCGGTCGAGGAAGATGGGTCCTTAGGAGCTACCTTCACCCTAGGCGCCAACCTCGACCCAAATCAAGAGGAGACATTGGTGAGGTTCCTGCGCGCGAACAAGGATGTATTCGCCTGGGAACCCAAGCAGCTAGTAGGGATCCCAAGAGGGGTGATCGAGCATCACTTGAGGGTGCGCCCCAATGTGCGCCCTGTGAAGTAGAAGGCGCGGCGACAATCCACAAAGAAGCAGTCCTTCATCGTCCAGGAAACCCGCAAGCTAGAGGCTGTGTCGGCATTCTAGGAATGGGGGTCCCCAGACTTGCCTGCGTGCGGCCCGCGGCGTGGCTCCCCCAGTGGCCCTGTACGACCTATCTTCACCAGCAAACACTCAAGACCCTCGCGAGGGGCCAAGCCTCGTGAGGCGGACGATGCAAGACCTACTCAGGGGCGGCCTCACCAGGCTGGCTCGCGAGGTGCGGAGAGATCAAGGCAAGGGACTGATACGTCTCCAACGTATCTATAATTTTTGATTGCTCCATGCTATATTATCTACTGTTTTGGACTATATTGGGCTTTATTTTCCACTTCTATATTATTTTTGGGACTAACCTATTAACCTGAGGCCCAGCCAAGAATTGCTGTTTTTGCCTATTTCAGTGTTTTGAAGAAACGAAATATCAAATGGAGTCCAAACGGAATAAAACTTTCAGGAACGTGATTTTCTCACCGAACGTGATCCAGGAGACTTGGACCTTGCTCCAAGGAACAAAAGAGGCGGTCACGAGGGTGGGGGGCACCCCCTTAGGGCGCGCCTCCCTACCTCGTGGGCCCCTCGGAGCTCCACCGACGTACTTCCTCCTCCTATATATACCTACGTACCCCCAAACGACCAGAACAGGAGGCAAAACCCTATTTCCACCGTCGCAACTTTCTGTATCCACGAGATCCCATCTTGGGGCCTGTTCCGGAGCTCTGCCGGAAGAGGGCCGTCATCACGGAGGGCTTCTACATCATCATAGCCTCTTCGATGAAGTGTGAGTAGTTTACCTCAGACCTTCGGGTCCATAGTTAGTAGCTAGATGGCTTCTTCTCTCTCTTTGGATCTCAATACAAAGTTCTCCCCCTCTTGTGGAGATCTATTCGATGTAATCTTCTTTTTGCGGTGTGTTTATTGAGACCGATGAATTGTGGGTTTATGATCAAGTCTATCTATGAATAATATTTGAATCTTCTCTAAATTCTTTTATGTATGATTGGTTATCTTTGCAAGTCTCTTCGAATTATCCGTTTGGTTTGGCCAACTAGATTGGTAGTTCTTGCCATGGGAGAAGTGCTTAGCTTTGGGTTTGATCTTGCGGTGTCCTTTCCCAGTGACAGAAGGGGCAGCAAGGCACGTATTGCATCATTGCCATCGAGGATAACAAGATGGGGTTTATTTCATATTGCATGAATTTATCTCTCTACATCATGTCATCTTGCTTAAAGTGTTACTCTATTTTTAACTTAATACTCTAGATGCATGCTGGATAGCGGTCGATGAGTGGACTAATAGTAGTAGATGCAGAATCGTTTCGGTCTCCTTGTCACGGACGTGATGCCTATATACATGATCATGCCTAGATATTCTCATAACTATGCTCAATTCTGTCAATTGCTCAACAGTAATTTGTTCACCCACTGTAGAATACTTATGCTCTTGAGAGAAGCCACTAGTGAAACCTATGGCCCCCGGGTCTATTCTCATCATATTAATCTCCATCACTTTAATCTTGCTTTGCCTTTTGCTTTGCTTTTACTTTTACTTTGCATCTTTATACCAAAAATACCAAAAATATTATATCTATCAGATCTCACTCTCGTAAGTGACCGTGAAGGGATTGACAACCCCTAATCGCGTTGGTTGCGAGTAGCTATCGTTTTGTGCAGGTACGAGGGACTTGAGCGTGGCCTCCTACTGGAT
Source organism: Triticum aestivum (assembly GCF_018294505.1). Classification (NCBI taxonomy): domain Eukaryota; kingdom Viridiplantae; phylum Streptophyta; class Magnoliopsida; order Poales; family Poaceae; genus Triticum; species Triticum aestivum. The sequence continues at coordinate 352,087,752 of NC_057800.1, read as the reverse complement.
TGATACCTTGGTTCTCAAAAACTGAGGGAAATACTTACGCTACTTTGCCGCATCATCCCTTCCTCTTCGGGGAAAACCAACACAAGCTCAAGAGGTAGCAAGAAGGATTTCTGGCGCCGTTGCCGGGGAGTCTACGGAAAAAGTCAACATACCAAGTACCCATCACAATCCCTATCTCTCGCATTACATTATTTGCCATTTGCCTCTCGTTTTCCTCTCCCCCACTTCACCCTTGCCGTTTTATTCGCCCTCTCTCTCCCAATCTCCTCCTCCTTCTCTTTCTCCGCTTGCCTTTTTGTTTGCTTGTGTGTTAGTTTGTTTGCTTGTCGTTATGTCAAGTCCTTTACCTTCTGCCTCTATGTCTGAAATCAGGGAAATTATTGTTGATATGGACAATAATAATATCATGAAAAATTCTGATGCTCCTGCTAAAGAACCTACCATCTTTCATACAAAAAAATTCCGTGTTGGCAGTGGTAATATTATTGGAAAAGGAGTTATTCAAGATTTCTTTACTTGTGCCGGTGCTTTACCTTCTATGGGTAGTTCTATCCTTCACAGAACTAGTAGTCTTGCAGACTCTATTGCCATGCTTGTAGTTGAACTTGAAAGACAATTCATGCACATGCATCCTTCCATACAAAGGATTTTTCTGGAATTTTCTAATATTGAGCATTCTTCTATTAAGCGCGCCGCTACTATATTTTTGGCTCATGAGTTTAGATTCATAATAAAATAAGCCAAAGAAATCTTTGCGCATTATAGGGTGGACGCTTGCCGTCCTCCGATAGAGGCTATCCTCTTTGATCAAGAAGAAATAATGCATTTTCAATCTCTAGACTATGTTGCTTTCAATGAAAATCTTAGAAAAAGGGTTCCCACCAATGTTTTAGTTGATAGAATTTCTGAACTTAATGATGATTTGGCTATTCGAAATAATGAACTAGGATATTCTCTTCAATATAGGCTCACAAAGTTGTGTCAAAAGAATGCTTATAATGATGAATTGGTTGTGCATTATGAAGGACCAAAGGAGGAACCTATACCTCCCAAGGTTGATCTTGGGGACTTTTGCCCCGTTAAATTTAGTCCTTTTGATTAATTTTGCTTGCGTCAAAGAAAACTTGCTGCCGAACATAGAGAATATGAAATGAGTTTTAATAATCTATCTTACTATTATGGCAATACCTAGATCTATTCTTGCTTGTTATGCCTAGCTAGGGGCGTTAAACGATAGCGCTTGTTGGGAGGCAGCCCAATTTGATTTTTATTCCTTGCTTTTTTCTCATGTTTAGTAATAAATAAATTATCTAGCCTATTTTTTGGTTGTATTTTTTGTGTTTAATTAGTGTTTGTGCCAAGTAGAACCGGTTGGAAGACTTGGGGAAAGTCTTGTTGAACTTGCTCTAAAAAACAAAAACTTTAGCGCTCACGAGAACTGCTGTCATTTTTATTTGGAGAGTGATATTTAGTTAATTCTTTTTTCAGATGATTAATAGATAAATTCCTCTCGCCCAGCAATTTATTTTAGAATTTTTGGGGTTCCAGATATTGCGCTAGCTACAGATTACTACAGACTGTTCTGTTTTTGACAGATTCTGTTTTTCGTGTGTTGTTTGCTTATTTTGATGAATCTATGGATAGTAAAATAGTTTATAATCCATAGAGAAGTTGGAATACAGTAGGTTTAACACCAATATAAATAAAGAATGAGTTCATTACAGTACCTTGAAGTGGTCTTTTGTTTTTTTTCGCTAACGGAGCTCACGAGTTTTCCAACTTAAGTTTTGTGTTGTGAAGTTTTCAGGTTTTGGGTAATGATTTGATGGATTATGGAACAAGGAGTGTCAAGAGCCTAAGCTTGGGTATGCCCATGGCACCCCCAAGATAATCTAAGGACACCTAAAAGCCAAAGCTTGGGGATGCCCCGGAAGGCATCCCCTCTTTCGTCTACTTCTATCGGTAACTTTACTTGGAGCTATATTTTTATTCACCAACATGATATGTGTTTTGCTTGGAGCGTCTTGTATTATTTGTGTCTTTGTTTTTTAGTGTGCCACAATCATCCTTGCTGTACACACCTTGTGAGAGAGCCATACATGAATTAAAATTTGATAGAATACTCTATATGCTTCACTTATATCTTTTGAGCTAAGTAGTTTTGCTCTATGTGCTTCACTTATATCTTTTGAGCTAAGTAATTTTGATCTATGTGCTTCACTTAGATCTTTTAGAGCACGGTGGTGGATTTTTTTAAAGAAACTATTGACCTCTCATGCTTCACTTAAATTATTTTGAGAGTCTCTTAATAGCATGGTAATTTGCTTAATAATAATATGCTTGGTATTCAAGATTTGTGAAACTTTCTTTTGAGTGTGTTGAATACTAAGAAAAGATTGAAGCATGATAATTGTTTTGAGATATGGAGGTGATAATATTAAAGTCATGCTAGTTGAGTAGTTGTGAATTTAAAGAATACTTGTGTTGAAGCTTGTGATTCCCGTAGCATGCACGTATAGTGACACCGTTATGTGGTGAAGTCGGAGCATGATTTATTTATTGATTGTCTTCCTTATGAGTGGTGGTCGGGGACGAGCGATGGTCTTTTCCTACCAACCTATCCCCCTAGGAGCATGCGCGTAATACTTTTCTTTGATAACTTCTAGATTTTTGCAATAAGTATATGAGTTCTTTATGACTAATGTTGAGTCCATGGATTACACGCACTCTCACCCTTCCACCTTTGCTAGTGTCACACCCTGGATGCGACTATATCTCCCACGTGTCGAGGCACGACTTAGAGGCATAATCGCATTGAAGGCATATGTCGCAAGTCAGGCAATCATCACAAACATCCCATGTAATATAGATAAATAAAAGGGATAACATAGTTGGCTTACACTCGCCACGTCAATCCGGTACATTAATAACATTACATCATCCAAACACTCATGGCCCGATACGGCGCCAAAATAAAAGATAACCCAACATGCGACACGGTCCCGATCACCCCCAACTGGGCACCACTACTGATCATCAGGAAAGGAAACATAATAGCGTTGGGAGTCCTCGTTGAACTCCCACTTGAGCTCGAGCGCGTCACCTGGAGCGGAATCATCAGGCCCTGCATCTGGTGTAATAGTAATCTGTGAGCCATAGGGACTCAGCAATCTCGCACCCTCACGATCAAGACTATTTAAGCTTATAGGTAAGGCAAGGTAAAAATAAGTGGAGCTGCAGCAAGCGACTAGCATATATGGTGGCTATCTTATTCGCAAAAGAGAGCGAGAAGAGGAGGCAAAGCGCGAGCGAGAAACTAAAGGACAACCTGCGCATACATTACTCCAACACCGTGTCCACTTCCCGGACTCCACCGAGAAGAGGCCATCACGGTAACACACACGGTCGATTCATTTTAATTAAATTCAGGTTCAAGTTATCTACAACCGGACATTAACAAATTCCCATCTGCCCATAACCGCGGGCACGGCTTTCGAAAGTTCAAATCCCTGCAGGGGAGTGCCAACTTAGCCCATGACAAGCTCTCACGGTCAACGAAGGAATAGACCTCCTCCCGAGACGTTCCGATCAGACTCGGTACCTCGGTTCTTCAAGACACTTCGACAGGTTAAAACAAGACCAGCAACACCGCCCGAATGTGCCGACAAATCCCGATAGGATCTGCACATATCTCGTTCCCAGGGCACACTCAGATGAGCCAGACGTCAGGTAGGCCAGCCCAGAGTTGCCCCTGGTAGCCCCGGACATCGCTCGGTTGGACCAACACTCAGAGGAGCACTCGCCCGGGGGGGCTAATATAAGATGACCCTCGGGCTCCGGAAACCCAAGGGAAAAAGAGGCTAGGTGGCAAATGGTAAAACCAAGGTTGGGCATTGCTGGAAAAGCTTTAATCAAGGCGAACTATCAAGGGGTTCCCATTATAACACAACCGCGTAAGGAACGCAAAATTCGGGAACATAACACCGATATGACGGAAACTAGGGCGGCCAGAGCGGAACAAAACACTAGGCGAGAGGCTGAGCCTTCCACCCTTTACCAAGTATATAGATGCATTAAGAAAACATGACAGTATAATGATATCCCAACAAATAAATAAATGGTTCCAACAAGGAACGGCCGCCAATCTTCACCTGCAACTAGCAATGCTATAAGAGGGGCTGAGCAAAGCGGTAACATAGCCAATCAACGGTTTGCTAGGACATGGTGGGTTAGAGTTTTGACATGGCAATTTGGGAGGCTTGAAAGCAAAAGGTAGGCATCGTAGCATTGGCATAGCAAAGAGCGAGCAAACTAGCATAGCAAAGATAGTAGCGATTTCGAGGGTATGATCATCTTGCCTGCAAAGTTGTCAGAGTTGACTGGATCCTCGAAAGCAAACTCAACGGGCTCCTCATTAGCGAACTCGTCTCCCGGCTCTACCCAAACAAGATAAACAAGCAACAAGGATACAATCCACCACGTGCAAGCTCAAACAATAAGATGCAAACATGGTATACTATGCGGGATGCGATGCGGGATGCACATGCGAGAATTGACAAGGGATGCATGAACCTGGCCTCCACTTGGAAATCTAAGTGTGCCACGGAAAAGATGAGATCGCTTGAAAACGATATAAATATCATCGGAATCGGAGTTACGGTTTGGAAATGGCAAGGGATTCAAATATGACACCGGTCCGCGATTCACAGCAAGTAGCCATCTAAATGCAATGAAATGAACAAGCGAAAGCACTCAAACATGGCATCAAAATACATGGCAGGGATGCACTCAAGATGCTTAACAAAAGTCTAGCACTGAGCTACGACCAATTAATCCCTTAACAGGTTCAAACAAGCATGGAAAAAATGCATATGGTAAACAGATCTCAGACTTAGTGAAATTAACACTTGTCTAAAATTTCAGATCAGGTAGTTCTCTTCGGAGCAACAAAACTACATGCTACAGGACCTGAACATGGCAACGTAAAGCATGGCATAGAGCTACTCAAAGAGCTTAACAAAAGTACCTTAGTGACCTTGAGCCAAAAGGGATCAGAAAATACAATTGCAAGCATGTGAACATGGCAAAAACATAAACAGTTCACAGACTTAGTGAAAACTGGCACATGCTGAAAACAGATATCAAGTAGGCATGTTTACGAGCTCGATGCACTCACTACGGTGCAAGTCATAACAAGATAAGCATACATCTAACAAGAACACACAAAAAGAAATCTAGACATGGCAAGAACAATAGCATAGCATGCATGGATCAACTACAACATCATCGGCAAAATTGCAAACAAGTTGACAATCTGCCCAGATTCACAAAGTAGCAAAAGTAGGGCTCGATTGACTCAAGCTAGGGTGCTCCATAATTTCAAACAAAGACATGGATGGATAGAGCACTACAAGATTAACAAAACATCCTTACTGATCATCCTCAAAAGAGGCACGGATCACTAGGAAACAACATGAACATATGGCCATATGAAATAAACATATCAAGGACTTAGTGAAATTACTTAGTCCCTGAGATCAGCACTACCAAGTGCCTCACTTCGCAAGCTTGCACTAGTCACCACACACATTACAAAAATACATGGGTTGCACCTCTGGAGAGATGGCAAAACCCTTAACAAAACATATGTAGAGCTCATGGGCATATCATGCACACAATAATCATGGCAAAAATGACAAATATGCAAATGGAGTAGCAGATCTCACAGTTATCTCAAGTAGCCCTCTTCTAACAGCATTTCGGGCATCAAGATGAACTCAAATGAAAATGATGCAATGGAATGAAATGATGTACTCTCTGAGGTGAACATTTTGATATGCTATATGCATGAATCGGAGCTGCGGATGCAAAGTTACGAGGCTATGAACAGGAGCACTTGGACTAGAAAATCCGGGGACTCAGTAGAAAAATCAACCTCCGGATCTAGGGTTTCGGTGGCACGCAATCCGAGGCGGCGGCGCGCACACTGTTCACCGGAGGCGGCGGCCGGAGTTGGAGAAGCCGGAGCTCGTCAGGGCGACCGGATCCGAGCGGGGAGGCGAGGCCGGCGACAAGGAGGAGGAGGCCGGAGTCGAGACGGCGAACGACGGCGGCCTGCGGCGCCGGGC